>NC_021162.2:23304473-23367733 GCF_000331145.2 Cicer arietinum | reverse complement strand
TATATATATATATGAGTAATATCTTTATGAACGAAAATCATTAAATTTGATTATTTTAATAATGAAATTAATTTCATCATAAAAATAATTATGTGCATGAGTCATCCGAAACTATTTTCTATTAACTAAATGTATAGTCAATCGAGGGGATTGACATAGTTTAGAGATGAGAGGTGAGTGATGTGAGATGATTATAACTAAGTGTCATAAAAGATTATTGTAATCGTTTAAGATTAAATTTGAGTGAGTGACGTGATGTGTGTGTTGTTTTGAGCTTCAATCTTGTATGTTTGTTGTTTTTATTGTTAGTATTGATATTTAGGAAGAATAAGGAAATATTTTCATCCCTTTTCCCTTTAAAAAAAATCCCAAGTGAAGAGAGTAAAACGAAAATATGATTTCTACTTAAGTGCTTTTTAGAAAGTGAAATCGGTGATGTTAGTAATTCAATAGCAAAAAAAGGAAACCATGCCCCCAATTTTTTTATGAAGGTCGAATTGTATGTGTAGTAATATAAAAAATTGATTTTTGAATATGTTTAGGTAACATAATGAGTTGTTTTCAAATAAATGATTTCAAACCTACGATTGAAAATTTTACTAAGTAGTTTGAATTAGAAAAGTTAAGAAATTTATTTGAGTTTAAGTATGTAATGTTGAGGAAAAATATTTAAAATCTTATGTTTAAGTAATTAGTTCCTTGAGTGTTGAAAAGAAACCGAGACCGTTGACATCGAGTTAGCAACGGAGAGAACTTTGAAATATTTATGATTGTTGGTGTTAAAAACTTTAAGGAAAGAAAAATGGAACCAAAAGGTTCATGACAAATTTTTAGAAAATGTTTTGAGAGAAAATAGTGTTATATTGAAAACTAATTGATTATGGTGGGAGTATTTCAAAAGAATTTGAATTGTGGGAATTTTATAAATTTTAAAGAAGTCAGAAAAAAAAAATTACTCTTTTGATTCTTTAAGATAAAGAAAATTATATTTGGATTTAATTAAAATTTTGAACCATATTAATTATTAGCTTTGATTTATTTTTGGTTAAGATGATTTTGGTGAAAAAAGGAAGTTTTCTAGTATGTAGCTCGCAAAGTGTTGATTTAATTTGGAAAAGACTATATTTGGGAGAAAATGATTATTTTTATTTTGTCTTGTTGAAAAAATAATTTTTGAGATAAAATGGTGAAAAGGTTATAAATTTTTATAAAAAAGTTCAAAAACTTTAGTAATATTTTAAGCTTTATGTTTAAGGACAAATATTATAGTTGCATGTCTAGTGTTAAAAGTATAAACCTTTTATGTTAAAAATCCAATTTTTATACAAAAGATTTCAAGCTAAGTGCTTTTAAACTTATTATTTAGACCAAGATGTGAAAGACAATAAGAAAAGTGTATAATAAGAAAAGTGTATAATAGAGAGACATAGAGAAAGAACACAAGGATTTTATACTAGTTGACAACTGACTATTAATGCATCTAGTCCTTCCTTTATAGCGAGAGTTTGCCTCAATACAGTCGATGACTTAATCCACTATTTCAACAATAGCATACATGTATTTTTTACTCTGCCTCTTGAGGCTTTGAGTATTCTTCTTTAGCCTCTCCAGGTTGTAACCTTTAGAAACACAATTTCACCAAACACCTACTAGCCAACATGATTGTGTTCAAGTCTTCTCAACCTTCTAGATTTGTACAATCACGATTACAGAGTAAACACGTTAGGGAAAATAAAAGATAACTTAAAAGGATCCTAATCCTACACATAAGATCTAAATACATCTAAGGACATGCCTCAAGAGTTCATATGTTTCCTCCATTTGGGAGGTGAGAAGGTCCAACTTATGGTGAACACCTAGCATAGCTAACCGAATTTCAAGTTGTTCAAGAAGAATGTCGCTAATCATCGAGGCAACTTCATATGTTTGGATTTTCCTTCTTCCTAGGAGAGGAACATGGCCTCCTCTTCCTAGCAGAAGACAACCCGACATACATAGCAGAAGAGTTTGAGAAAGGCTAGAAGATGAAAAAAGAAACTACAAGAAGTTCACAAATGAAATAAATGTGCAAGTAGGGGAATTGAAAACATTTGAGGTATAAATAGCCACAATTCTTGAGAAAGGAAACAAAAACTTTTTGGAAAGAGAAGACATAATGATTAGGGCATGGAGGAAAATGAAGAGAGAGAGAGAGAGAGACAAAGATCAAACACAAAGTTTAATAGAAACTTTAAGACACATGGAAATATTTAAGGGCTCAAGATGATTTATGAAGGAGATGAAGATTTGTGGACATAGAAGAAGATAATAAAATATTTTTAAAGGGTGGAAAAAGAAAGAAAAAAAGTTATAAAAAAAAAAAGAAAAGAAAAAAAATACAGACAAAAAATAAGGGTACAAGGAGAAAACAGAGGAAAACAAGAAGAACATAAATAGAGGATAAAACAAGAAAAACATTTATTCAAAAGGGCTTAAGTCTCTTTACAAATGAGCTTAAAAGGGAAAATAAAATCATAAGGTCTTTGTAAGGTTATCTAAATTAGATCCATTAATTTATATTACATATTAGGTTTGAGTCACCAATTCCTAATACATTAATAAACTAAGTCTCTTTATTTACATCCTTTTCAATAATTTTCTTCCTTCTTTGAATTTTCATCTAATACAGTGATGAAGAATATTTCATATTCAAGAGTCTACCTTCTGACTAATCTAACATACATAAAGAAAATGAGATAATATAGTTTTTTTCCTTTTTATTAATTGTCTTTGACTTTTTTTATGGGACTTTCTCTAAATATTGAATTAGAGATGTAATCTTCCAAAGATAAATCTTTGATAAGATTGTAGGTGCTTCAACCCTTCTTCATTATTACTTTCATATTTCCATTTAATGCAAATGATTCAGACAAAATGAGGCACTACCTTTTTAATGCTCTTTTTCTTACCTCCTCCTTGTACTTAATGTGCTTAGTGAAAGAAGGAGACATTGACACCCAAGATTTGCACAGAGTCAACCTTTGAATTTCTTTTATGAATCTCCTTGTATGATTCATATTGTTGACTGTAGTTCAAAGATGTAATGATTTTAAGATTTATGAACTTTTCCGCACATAAGTTGTGCAATTCATGTTTTAAGATTTTGATAGTACAATGTAAGAAGAGGATCATATAGGAAGATTAAGACTCAATAAAGGATGATATATATAACATGTTTTTCATAGACGGTTTCAGGTTTAAAATGTTTTGGATGAAAAAGGATTTTGGTTCGGAGGAAAATATTCTTTTTTAAAAACAATGGAGAACACAATAGTTTAAATAAGCACATAGAAGAGGGAATAAGATGGATAAAAAAAATTTTCAACAAGATCATAAGCGATACGACCAAAGATAAAACAACACAAACCAAGACAAAAGATACATAACGAGGATATGAAGACACTACAGATACAATATAAGACAAAAAAGAAAACACAAACACAAAATTGAATAAAAATATTCCCTAGACGCACATGAACAAGGGATAAGATAAACAGGCAAAAAAATATTAGGTAAGACAAACAAGTGCACATAAAAAAATCAAATACATTGAAGAGTACTTGACTGATGACAGACAAGGATGATTTACCAAATTTGTCCTTACGATTGTCTTTCCAAAGTTTGTCAAACTTTTCTTTCAGATGATCTTCTAGCTAGATGCAAAGTTAGCTTGGTTATGATGATTCTTTCTTCTGAATTAGTATATGCGTTCATTTGTTCTAGAGCTTTGATTTTGTATATGTGAGTCTCAAATGATGATTCAAGCATGTTATACACCAAAGGCATATATCTTATCCTTAAGAAGTTAAAGGAATGACGTCAGATCTTGTAGTTAGAGGATTTCTGAAGGAGCTCATTTTAGATTCTAATATATCCATGAGTTTGACTAGATGACGAGATATTTAAACTCATTTGTTATACAGACTTCTCTGTTATAGAGATCAGATGATGATTTTCTATGAGAGAGTTTTTGCTCTCTACTTGTAGTTCATGCTTCTTTAAGGATAGTCTTGTTTAATAACCATTTCAAAAACACCATATATGGATCACAACGGATGAAGATATTTTTTCTATCAAAAGAATAAACTTTCAACTTAATTCAACATTAAGATAATGCTTGCTTCTACTTAAGGATGATGATCAGATGATTGATGATGTTTGATCTACCTTTTTGAAGTATTGTTGGATTTTGTCTTGATTTTAACCAATGATGCTGGTGTGTACCCTCCAACCTTTGTTATGATTCAAAACTTCAACTTTTTGCCATATACCCTTTCGAAATTATGGGGTTCAGTGAGAGGTTGCATCACTAACCATTTCTTCTAAGGGTTACCGGAACATTTGAACATACGTCATAGATCCATGAAGTTTTAGACAACTTATCTATGTTTTGGTTAGTTTCATTATTGAAATGAATTATAATGGTTCTGTTACTTTGCACTAACAATTATGTTGTATCAAACTAATACTTCGTTCTATCAGAAGATAAATTTAGTATTAGAAAATTGACTCATCTTACTGATTAACTCACTTTGCTATATTGAAGCACTAGAGTTTTATCCATTTGGTCATTGAAGAGTTTCAAGAACCACAACTAGAAAATATAATAAAATTAAGAGAATTTTTTAGAACATATTTAAGCAGATCTTTGAGAAAGAGACACAAAATAGAGTTTCAATATGCTCTTAAAACTAATCACCCGATGAAGTATTTTCTTAGATAATTTTAATCTAAGATAATATCTCTCATATTGACTATGAGATGTTTGCTCTGTTTTAAAGGACACGGTAAAAATCCTTTTTCATGTCTATACTTCTATTTGAATACTCATTTATCTCAATACAAATATTATGTTTTTCTACTCAAGATGTCATTGAAAAGTGATTACATAAAAACAAATTTAACAAGAAACTCACAATTTAAAAAGGACTTTTTCAAGAAAATACATTGGTAAGGAGATAAAATTGACATTTATCTAATTTGAGAAATACATTTGAGAAATAGATGTATGCTAAAACATTTATCTAATTTTCAGATAGCAATTATTGTCTTTAAGGCACATATTTTATCAATCCATGTTTTGAAATAAATTCTAAAAACATACATTTTTTAAAAAATAAAATAGGATTTATCCAAAACCATGTAGAACAAAAAGAACACAAGAAAAGGGCGGGGGTTTGAATTGTGTTTTTAAAAACTTTTTATCCTTGTTCACCATTAACACGATAGCTACGTCTAGTCCCTTAAACTTGAAGGATTTAATCCACAAGTTTATCAGTGAATTAGACTTACACTTGAACACCTACTAATCACTCTGACTGTGTTAAAGTAGTGATGAGGTGATGAGGTTGGGTTAGGTACTGCAGTGCATGAGGGAAATGAAGATGGTAAAGTAGTGGAAGGGGTAAGTGTTTGAGCGGATGTACGAGGCTTGTGAAGAAAGGGATGTGTTTTGTATCCGAGTGAAGCAAAGTGCTCAACTAAGATAGCTTCAAACATATCATATGAGGTATCAGAGTTAGAGGTGGGAGAGGTGATGGGTGTAGGGTAAGATGAGGGACACACATAGTTTGTTGGTTAGAGAGACGAATAGGGCGCTCAAAGTATGAACTTACCTTTGTTTCTTCCTCGGAAGAGGAGTTGTGTCTTCATTGGCGATGGTTGTGACATCTTCATCCTCTTGAATGCTTAGAGCCAAAGCCACTATTTTATGTTTCTTCACAAAAACTTGTTCAACATGGGGCAGGGGAAAACACACTGAGGCCACAACTTGACCATACTGACACATTCTCATATATTCCCCAATGACTTCTTTGTTGTCTTCTACAAATATGGGAGCGATAGAGTCATCAACCTCTGAGGGTGCAACAAAAAAACCACTTCATTGACTTGTTGTTCTTCTGGCGTCACCATTGGGTCAATACAGTGTTTGGGGGACACCAACCTCATCTTGATAAGATCGAAGATGTTGAAAGTTGTCAGTCCTATATAATTCGGTTTAAATTCAACTGCTTCTTCTTTCTTAAGTCACTATTTTAAGCACACAAAAAAAAAATTCAAATTTGATCACTATTATAAAATAAAAGTTAACTACTTTTGAACTATTTTATGATATTATTCTTCATATACCCTTTATTTAATTCAAACAAATTTAACGTGGATAGTTGAGTTCACTCAAAAAAATGGTAGATAATTGAATATTTGATATCAAAACTAGACATTTTAATAAATTTAACTTACATTTTACACGAAATTTAAAAAATTGATTAGACTTAACTGAATTTTGTAATAATTGTGAAAGTTGTTTATTTCTCTATAACAGTAGTAGCATAACTTTTTGATATTTGCTTAATTTCAAAATGATTTAATTTAAACAAAGAGAATAATGAACTCGTTTGTTATAGATTTTTAGATTTAGAAAAAAGTGATTTTAAATTTATATTTTTAAAAATAAGTTTTTATGAGAATTTTCTCAAAACTAGCAAAAGTTATTTTGGGCTTATTAGTTATAGATTAAAAAAAATTGACATTCAATAACTTAGACATTCATTATTAGAGAATTTAACATGTTAAAAATCACATTTTAAAAATAAAAAGTATATCTCAAAAGGATTTTTATGGCTAGCTTCTCAAAATAACTAATCATTTTAATCATTTTTTGAAATTTCATTATCTAAAAAAATTGTAACAAATAGTTGAAATACTTACATTTTTTTCTTAAGGGACTTCTACGGTACATTAAAAAGTTAATACGTTTTAATACTATCAAAATTAAATCACCAATAGTTAAATGACATGTCATCTATATATTAAAACTCTTAATTTAATCAATTTTAATAAATAATATATTAATGCATATGTGGATAAATTAAAGAAAATTATTAATCTAAAAATTCATAATACCATACACACTATTTTTTATTGTACCGTATAATTTGTCATCTAATAGTTAAAGGACACCCTTAAACCATTTAAGTGACCAATCTTCATTATCCCATGCTTCTATTTTTCATCAACATCTTTACCGTTTTCACGGTTTTTCATCAAACAATATTTTTCAAAAGCAAATTCAGCTCAATATTATGATGATAAAAGAGTAACTCATGCACTGATTGTTAAACAAGAAACACTTTCATTTATTGATTGCTTTAAGTAAATGATCTCATATCCCCCACTTTCATGAATGCATTCATACACCGAAAGGAACCTTTTATCTGAAGAACATTATTTTTATATAATTATTAGTAATTCTGATGCAAAATAGCTTTTGTTCTTTTCAGATGGAGCACCAAAATAAAATTTCTTCTGTTCACACTTGAAAGCAAAAGGTTTTTTATGAGTGAAGGAACCAATTATGTCCTCACCACCCACTGACCACTTACCCTTTTCTTTATCTCTCTCTTTTTTTGTACAAAGTCCTTTTTCTTGTCACAAATTCATTCAATCAAACTTTTTCCTTTTTTGGTGCTTTGTAACTCATAACTTAAAAGCATTAATTGGAAAACAAGTAGGAAAAGAATCCCCTTGTATCTAGATGGACTTAGATCATCAACAATTATTTAATAAGAGAGTGGTGAGAACTATTAGATTAGAAGAGATAAATATATAGTATTTCTATTTATAATTTGATGATCTTTTTGAGCGGAATTATAATTTTATATGGCAAAAATCTAATATTATGTTGTTGAATTAAGAATTTATCATAGTTAACAATGACTCTTTGCAATCATAATTGCTACTACAACATAATGATTTTAGATGTCTCTGCAATAACACAAAAATTATTGCAACTATATCAATTGCATTTGTCAGAATTTTATTGCAGTATAAAAACTTATAACTAATGACAACATAAATTATAGAAAAGTAAAACTTTGATCTTTAAATATCTTAGACACACCACCACTATAATTTCTTATTATGGATTGAAATTCCAAACAATTTCTCAAATATTTCTTTTTTTAATAATGTTATGGAGTAAATGAAATAATAGAAGAAATACTCGATGACTAAACTAATTAGTGAAAAGTATAATTAAAGGTTAAATTGTGTAACATAAGAAATAAGATACACTTAGATGTTTTTTGAGTAAATAAAATATATTTATTCATTTAAATTAATAAAAATTACGTTGATTATAAAATCAATAGATATATTTTTGAAATTGTAAAATATTTTATTATTATTACCACAATGCTTTGTACATTTAAAGATGAAAATAATATTTAGTACGAGAAGTTTTCACATATACCTATTCACCACATCTATATCTTAAAAGAGAA
Source organism: Cicer arietinum (assembly GCF_000331145.2). Classification (NCBI taxonomy): domain Eukaryota; kingdom Viridiplantae; phylum Streptophyta; class Magnoliopsida; order Fabales; family Fabaceae; genus Cicer; species Cicer arietinum. Next base: position 23,359,412 of record NC_021162.2, on the reverse strand, counting down.
ATAAATAAAATGGATGAAGAGATAAAAGTGATACATTAATAATAAGAAATAGAGGCAAAATAAAATGTTTAATGGATATTGAAAATTTAGAAGTCAAGTATGAAACAAATGAACACCCATATCCAATGTGGGCCCCACAATTCCTTTTTCTCCGTAAGACCCATAAAAGTACAAATCTAAGGAAAATAGTCCTCTCAATTTCACACTGCAAATGCAATAGGACAACAACTTATCTTAGCTACTGACACCCCAGCATCAACACAATCGCACAGTAACATATCATGATTCAGTGTGTTTTTCTGTTAAATTGATTGAAAGTTGTTATCAAAAATGAAAAAAATTGATTGAAAGTTGAAACCGAATTTCCATTCCCATTTTGCTTTCGCGTAACGGAAGAAAATCCAAAACATCAGTGGACCCCACACAGTTTGAAAAAGAACATCATAATGAAACACAACCTTAATTGGAGTTTTAAAAATCTAATAGTTTTTTCATTTCTTATATTTTTAAATTAAAAATGATAATTAAATATATTTTAAATAATATATATAATTTTCTAATATATAGATCCAAAAGCTTTAATTATTTATATGTTATTAATTAATTACGAAAGTAAAAAAATTTAAAAATTGAAATTAAATTTTTTCAAAAATTTTATTATAATTTCATAATTATTAATTATTTTATATTATTATATCACACGTTACATTATTATATAAATTTTTTAATTAAAAAATCTAATAATCAAAACAGTTAAATTTTTAAATAGATGACTAATTTTATAAATTGATAAAAAATAAAAATAATAAAATTACAATTAAGTCTTTAAGATTAAATTGTTTATAACATTTTTTTGAAAAAAATCTAATAACGACTTAAATGAAAAGTTGTTTTTAATAGTTTAAAAAAAATATTTTTTATAATTAATTTTTTGAAAAAAAAACTTATTTTAATTATGATAGATAAATCCAAGACAATTTCTACTTTTTTTAAATATCTGAAAAATACTTTCTAAATTATTAAATATTAAAATCAACTTTTATAATCAATAACAAACTTATCTTAAATTTTTTTTACTCCTTTGATATTTTGTATTAAGATGAAATCATAGAATCATAATAAATCACTTTAATTTTATAAAAAATAACTTATAAAATTTGTTTAAAGTTAAAATAATTTTAGTAAATTCACCGTGATATTAATCATACACAGTATTGAAACTATAAAATCATAACCATTTCTTGTAATTCTAACAAACACATAAAGATCCACTTAATAATTGAAATTCATAAAGAGAGGAAAATAAGGAGCCAAATTCCAACTCCTTTTTCCCATTCTCTATGCCTCTCTTTTTTTACCATTTTCCATTTCACTTCACACGTTTCTCAATGCACATATAAAAGGAAGAATCATCCTTCTCAACTTCAATTCCAAACATTCAAAACTAATTAGCTCATAGGAAAACCAATTTCCATGGTTCTTCTAAGTTTAATGCATTTCTCTGCTTTCTCACTCTGTTTCTTAGTCTTAACAATAACAACTATTCCTCATCAAGCTCAAGCTTCAAGCCATGGCTCCTTTGGCAGAAAACAAGTTGGTGGTTACCCTACAGTGGATGTTGGCATTTGTGCCTCTTCTGTCATTGTTTATGGATACAAGTGCCAGGAGCTTCAGGTAAATATATTGATGAATGTATGAATCCTCTGTAATCGTCCAATTAATCCAATTAAATTTAATAATAGTGCATACCAAATTACACACATTTTTTTAAGTCTCATTTTTTTAATTTTTTTCCTTTTATTTATTATTTTCAAAATTCAATTTAGTATTAGTTTTTATTTTGTCAAAATTATGTATATTTATTTATCATAAAGAGAGAATTAAGTAAACTAAAAAAATAAATACTTAAGGTCCATAGACAAAATTAAATAATTTTTACGATATATATATTTTTTCAATAAGCCAAAATTTTATTAAAGAAAATATATAATTGAACTAATGAATGATGATTTAATCTAAACTTTTTCAGGTTACAACTAAAGATGGGTACATTCTGAGCCTGCAAAGGATTCCAGAAGGTAGCGGTGTAGGTAGAACAAGTGACACTAGAAAACAACCGGTGATATTACAACATGGAGTATTAGTGGTAAGTTGGTAATTTAACAAAAAAATGCATGCAATGCACATACATAATTTTTTTCAGTTACTTTTTCTCATTGCTAGGCTTAGGATAATATGATAACATGTCGTATACCGAGGTACTGTTTAGCATTAGAAGAGGAATAATATCTTACATACAAAGAAATGTCTTAATTTTGTTTGGATGACGTTAGTTCTAACACACATAATTTGATTACCCTATATACTCTTAAGCTAGTAGATGAAAAAATTTGCTACAGAAATGTGACAAAAGAACAACTAATTGAATGTTGTTTTTTAATTTAGGAAATATATGGTGGGTGGTTAGACAAATGAAAATAATATCAATTACTATATTCGACTATGTTAGATAATCTAACAAAATTATCATATTCTACAATATTATTTCATTTTTTATTTATTTCTCTTTTCTTATTACATTATCAACTTATCATATATTTCATATCATTTTTTTTTTAAGTTATGATAAAGTGTTGTATACTGGAGTACTGTTTAGCATTAAAAGAGGAATAATATCTTACATACAAAGAAATGTCCTAATTTTGTTTCGATGACATTAGTTCTAACACACATAATTTGATTACCCTATATACTCATAAGCTAGTAGATGAAAAAATTTGCTAGAGAAATGTGACAAAAGAACAACTAATTGAATGTTGTTTTTTAATTTAGGAAATATATGGTGGGTGGTTAGACAAATGAAAATAATATCAATTACTATATTTGATTATGTTAGATAATCTAACAAAATTGTCATATTCTACAATATTATTTTATTTTTTATTTATTTTTCTTTTTTATTACATTATCAACTTATTCTATATTTCATATCACTCTCTTTTTTTAGGTTAAATATGTTACTTTCTAAAAAGAGATTTTGTGATACTTATTTCTCTTTAGTCTACATTGTAGAAGTTTACAAACGAAGGTCTTAAGGAATTCTATTTTAAAACATTAGATTTTCTTATTACATTATCAACTTATCATATATTTCATATCACTCTTTTTTTTTAGGTTAAATATGTTACTTCCTAAAAAGAGATTTTGTGATACTTACTTCTTTTTAGTCCACATTGTAGAAGTTTACAAACGAAGGTCTTAAGGAATTCTGTTTTAAAACATTAGATTTTCTTATTACATTATCAACTTATCATATATTTCATATCACTCTTTTTTTTGTAGGTTAAATATGGTACTTCCTAAAAAGAGATTTTGTGATACTTGCTTCTTTTTAGTCCACATTGTAGAAGTTTACAAACGAATGTCTTAAGGAATTCTATTTTAAAACATTAGATTCAGTAGTTAGAATAATAAAAAGGAATACATATTGAAAATTATTTCTATTTCATTTTTAATTTTAGAGTAAATGTATGGGTTTATATAAAAATATAATTTTTTATTAATTAATTTTTATTTTTATTTAACTTCATAAATAAGTAAACTTTAAGTTCGGAAATTTGAGGGTATCATTACTTGTGATGATTGAGTGTGAATCGGTCTCCATATTTTGACAGGGTGACAAAAAGTGTGAATTCCGCGTCAGTCACATTATTGTACAACTAGTTTTGTTTTTTTGTCAAAGCAAACAATAAATTTTTTCTTACTCTAAACAATGGGGTGAAAGAAACATAAAAGAATAACAAAAGAGATAAAAATATTTTTTTAAAATATTATAAAAATAAAAATAAAATTAATTTGTTCTAATTTTTATTTTTGTCCTCACATGCATCAAATGAAAGATAATAATGACACTAATTTTTTTTCTTTCGAAAAAACGGTGTGAAATGAATTAATTAATACAATTAAAAATTGAAAAACAATCTTATAAAAAAATCTTAAAAGTATCTTATATATAAAAACAAATGTAATTTTTTTTTCTTCTTATACATGACAGTGAAAGTAGTATTAGAGGTCTTTTATACAATTTATAAAAGAAGTTATTTTAATATTTAATAACTATAAATTAAAATATTTTATTTTTATCAATTTTTTGATGAAGAATCTCCATCAATAATTATTAAATAAAATGGGGGTTGTATCTGATTTAAGTTCAATTATTTTAAGAATTTTAATTTTAATTATTTAAATATTATTTTTAAGATTCTTTCTTTATAAAAATTATTTTGATTTTAGTCCTCCACTTACACATGTCACCTAAATAATGCTAACACGAATATGGTATAGTGACATAGTAAGTAATACCTAGATGAAAACTAAAATTAAATTTTTATCTTTTTTTTCTTCTGTATTCATTATGTTATTTTATAATTTTATATTTTATATCTATAATTATGTTTTGATTTTCGTCTATGTGCCACCCATCAGTTGCTAATGTAACGCATTTTATAAAACAATTAAGTATCTAAATTTTTGACACATATGTCCAAGTAGATGGAGTTTATAATTAAGAAGAAGGTTTACCTTTGACAATTTATCCGGTACTCTTAAAAAATAAGTGTATTGGTACTTTCGATTTTTTAATCTCCACAATAATTTTTAAATATTTATATTATGTTGATCAAATTATTTATATTAATATATTTATCTCTTTACTTCGATCGTATATCTACGTTGATATTGTTTTTATAATCGTCGACACACTATCATCGTTGCGTTGTTATTTTGAGATTTGTCTTTAATTCTTAATGAATTAATGACAGAAATAGACGCTGCAAAATAGAGAAGAGAGATAATAAATAACGGTAAAAAAGTTGATGAAGAACGACGGAAAAACGGTAAACTAGAGAGATAACGAAAAGCGAAAAGAAATTTAATTACTTTTTGTATATATTTAATAAATAAATACTAATTATTTTAAAATAAAATAAAAATTTCAAATTTTAATAATATAAAATTTAAAATATAATCAATTATATTCATTGTTTATTAAATTATTAATAATTTAATTTAATAATATTAAAATACACTAACTTTCAATTGTACTATAAAAATCTCATTACTTTTTAACTCAAAATTCTACCGCATACATCGATAGCATAGGAAACTCGCTTAAGATCTTGATTATTACGTGGTAAGGCATGGAGTAGTCATAGTGGATCATATACAGTACAGTCTTAGGTTATGCAGCCCTGCCACAAAAGTGGCAAGTTTTGTTCTTTTTTACAAAAACAGAGGAATATTTAATAATATATAAGGGTGCTCTAATGTAGTGTTATATATGTAATTTGGTGCAATATATATACAACGTGGGTGCAGGATGGAATGACATGGCTTATGAACCCTCCAGAGCAGAACCTGCCTCTAATTCTAGCAGATAATGGTTTCGATGTTTGGATTGCTAACACCAGAGGAACTAGATATAGTCGCCGACATGTCTCATTGGACCCCTCTAATCCGGTAATTTGATTTTTTTATTTTTTATTTTTATGTTTTCTTTTAGCTTCAATGTATTGTTATTCTTATTTTTCTTTAATTGTAATGGAAGTTAGTAAATATTCAAATGATCTCGACAAAAACCACAAAGGTTATTTTTCTTCTTTTTATTTTTTTTTTAAAAAGAAACCACGGGTGATTAGTTATTAAGAAATGAAAATATCAAATTGGCTTATATAGAAAAAATGAAAATACCAACTTGACTTATATAAAGAAATTAGAAATTCAGTATTTTTTATATTTGAATTTAAACAGAATTGTGTTGTTGATTGAAAATTTATAATGAAAAGTAACATAAAATTGAAAAGACTTTCAGAGTTATTTATATTATTGTATAAAGTTTTTTATTGCTCAGAGACCAATTTATGTGGTTGTTACAAATTACATTGGTTAAAATAATGTAGAGTAATTCATAAAAAAAATAATAACGTTGAGTAAAAAATGTTAGTAGATTGTAAGAAAACAAGTATTTATAAAGAAGTAGTATTATATTGATGAAAAACATAATATTATTTTAAAAATGTATTTTTTTAAGTATTAAAATTATTGAATAAAAAAGAGTATTAAATTATTTGGTTGTTCCATAAGAACAAGACACATTACTAATTGACCCTTTATATGTATATGTGACAGGCCTATTGGAATTGGTCTTGGGACGAACTTGTTACTTATGATCTACCTGCTGTGTTTGATTATGTGTTCAGCCAAACAGGACAGAAGATTAATTATGTTGGCCATTCTCTGGTATTCCATTTCTTACTTTTTCTTGTAAAGCTTTTTTATTTTGTTATCCAAAACAAGAGCTAAGAACTTAAGTTATTTCGACATTTGATCAAATGCACTAACCGTGGTATCTGGAAAATATAAATGTAAGTTTGGTTTCACATTAGTTGAGTCACCGTAATTTTGTTATATAACTTATATAAGAATAAAATTATAATAGTTTAATGTAATTTTGTCACAATAAATAAGGAATAGTTAATTTTGTATTGTCCACTTCTTTACATTTCCTAAAATCAAAGAAATTAATCAACAATAAACAATGTAAGTCACTTTTATACATACATTAAGTCATTCGACTATATGATCATTTTATTATATTAATTTTTAAAATATCTTTTATAATGCAATTTGATTAGATATATCAGTGGATACAATTTACAAATTAAATCTCAAATGAAATACTCCATTTGATTACTATTCAATTTGTCTAAAACTGAAAGACTGTGTTTGGCAGGGGACTTTGATAGCTTTAGCTTCTTTCTCCGAAAAGAAATTAGTTAACCAGCTGAAATCAGCAGCCTTATTAAGCCCTATTGCTTATTTGAGTCACATGAAGACTGCACTTGGTGTTATTGCAGCTAAGTCCTTTCTTGGTGAGGTAATTAAAAACACTACTTCTTGTTACCCTTTATTCATGTACAACATGATTTTAAATTAAGTTTGGGATTCTTATAATGCTATAAATTTTTATATTGCAGTATTGAATATAGCGACAATTGTCTTTGCCAAGACATTTGTAACTATTATTTTTTTTTTTTTTTTCACTTAGTATAAAATTATTTACAAAATTCAACATACATTAAAGATTTCTTTACAAAAATATTTATATTTAATTTACTATTAAAAAATATAACTTCTTTTTAATCTTTTATGATATCAATAATTTTTTGATAAATTTATTATTACAATTACTTTTTTAATACTTGTAAAATACTTATGAAATGTGTTGAAAAGTCTTATAATAAAACACGAAAAAAATATATTATAGTTGTGATTGGAGTTTAAAATCATGTTATGCAAAATGAAAATTAAAGGTCTATATGTATGCTGATTAATGTAGAAACCTTTTTCTTTGCTAAACAGATCACTAAACTATTTGGTCTAGCAGAATTTGATCTCAATGGGTAAGAACGTAGAACTTAAATATTATTAAAAACCTTCCAATTAATATTTTATATACTATTTAATTAATGTTATTTCTGAAATTGCTTGAATAGTTTACCCGTTGAAGCCTTTCTCAAGTCTACTTGTGCTCGCCCTGAGATAAACTGCTACGACTTGTTGACTGCATTAACTGGTCTAAGTCTTTACATGATTTGTTAGTAATTTGATTTTTGAAAAATATACACATTTGTACTATTTTAGTTTTTTGACTTCATATGTGATTGAAATGTTCAATTCAGGTAAAAATTGTTGCCTTAATTCTTCAACTGTTGATCGATTCTTGATGAATGAACCTCAATCAACATCAACTAAGAATATGGTACATTTGTCTCAAAGTAAGAGTTTCCCATTTATCTATTTAACACATAAAGTTTAATAAAAGTGTTTCGATAATAATTTAAATTCTTGAATTTTTTTTTGAAATTATTAATTAATAAATAAATAAATAATTAAAATGTTATGTTAGAAAAAACATTCATGCACTTGGATTGTGGAAGTTATTATACTGTGTTAGTAGAGTTAGTGAAGATTAGATAGTATTTTACAAGCAATAACGTAGTCTAGTCTACTTCGGAATATAGTTCCTACTTTCTTGGAAAAAAAATTCCCTCGAGTATAATTTATTCCTAGGAATAATTTATTATTCTTTTATAACATACGCAAGTATATTTATTTCTAACCTCTTATTCTTAGGAATATGTCTTTCAACTCCAAAACAAACACACTCATAATATTAGGAGTTTGTAATTTTGATTTCTTTTTAAAACATTTTTTGTTTTCAATTTTCTTAAATTTGTGTTAGTTTTTTTTTTTTGTTGGCATAAAATGAGGGCAAAGCCCAAGAAAAATTACAAAGTTAAAGACACATTTTGAGGCATGCAAGCTCCAAAAATATTATCAAAAAGAAAACTTTGGAGCTCTCTAGGAGTACTCTCCATAGTACACAAATCAAAAGGGTGTCAAGTTAAACTAAAATTAGCAAGCTAATTAGTGACTCGATTTGCTTCTCACAAAATATGGTTGATATGAACATGTCAATCTATATTTCATAGTTCACGAACGCGACAAATAAGAGTTGGGATATTTTCATTGATTTTGCAGTTACTAGTCACCACATCAACTAAGACCTTAGAATCGTTCTCCACTTAAAGGTGTGAATTCCTTGTCGACCAGCCACTTCCATACTCATATACATACCTACTTTTTAGAATGTCAGGCGGCACAAGACCCAATTTTCCATACATAGCTGATAATATACTTTCGACTACTATCGCGAAGAAGACCTCCACACTCGAAAAGATTGATCGAGCTTTTGTGTGCGCCGTTGTTGTTGAGTTTGATCCATTTTTCTCGCAGTCTCTTCATGCTAGTGAAGACAATGTCTATTTGTTGAAGTCTACCAGTAAAGTGAGGAACTTTGTATCTCTCTATCTCCTTTTCCATCTTGATAATCTCATGAGTTAGATTCCCCAGACAATGAAATCCATCATCAAAGATACTTTTGTTCCTCCACGTCCATAGTTGTCAGCAAGCTACCATAAATACCATTTGCCACTAATTATTGTATGATCCATTTCCCTTATGCTCGAGGTTGTCAAAGATCTAATCCTTATAAGTCAAAGTAAAAAATTAGTAATATGGATATGATCCTATAACCTAATCCAAATTTGTATTGCCTGAACACAATCACTTAGAATACCACTAATTGTTTCGTCTCCATTCGTCCAAGAAGAACACGTGGGTGAAACGTCGACACCCCACTGACTACAACGATAGTTTCTTAGGAGGTGCTCATGGGCAGCAAGCTACATGAAGGTTTGGATTATGTGCATACCTTTCCACTTGCACAAATGAGTCTACTTCCCATCTATAGCCTCTCTTTGCTCCCTCTAGAGATTATAAGCACTATGGACAGTAAAATGACAAGTATTGGTTCCACCCCACCCAATGGAGCCTGTGCCATCAGTATTCGTAGGTGCTAGAATAGCCATAAACTTGTTCACCCTGTTAGGAGGAAGATGATTGTTTAGGAAATTGATGTCCCAAGTCCCTTTGGTTGTCAAGACATCCTCTACAGTCATTGTGATGTCTAGTGTCATCCCAGTAGAAGTACTCATGAGAAAGTGTCTGTCAGGCATCAATTTGTTAAGCCAAGAATTAATGTTATGCCCATTTCCCAAATGCCAAGTAGTATGGTTATAAAAACTATCCCAAATACTAGCCATGGGCTTTCAAAGTGGGGAATCGTAAGGTTGGAATTTTATAGAAACATGGAGGTCATTCTCTCTGTCATACTTGTCGTATAGGACTATGCACCAAAGGTCATCAAGTTTATTAATCAAATTCCACATTAATTTTGTGAGGAAAGTTCCATTCATATTGTGAAGACTCCTTATCCCAAGATCGCCATCTAGTTTAGGCAAACAATAAACCTCCCAACTAATCAGATGCAACTTATGAGTTTGATCTGTATCCTCCCAAAACAAAATATCTTTGAATTTTCTCCATCTCATCACACAACATCTTAGGAAGCTTGCCATATTGCATACGATAATATGGAATAGAAATAAGCACACATTTAGACAAGGTGAGTACACCAACTAGGCTAAGACACTACTGCTTCCAATCACTCAACTTAATCTGAATTTTATAATATGATTAAAGTTTCCTTTGGTAGTCCTCTCATGATCAATGTTGGCCCCCATACATCTACCCACATTGGTAACCAAATTATACATTTTGTGTTGCACAAAATCATTCCTAAATTGTTGGTAAACATTCTTAGAGAAAAAGATTTGAGTTTTGTTAATTTTTTGTGAAATAGGGAAAAATAAATTATTAAATAACATTACATAGGCAATAGGGTGAAATTGATAAATTAATCATGTTTATCAACTTTAGGAACCAAAACAAGCATAGGAAACTCTTGAACTACACAATCGTTGGCATTTTCAAAAACAATAAAAATGCTATAAGATATGTTTTCATTATTTTCTGAAATGCATCACATTCCATCTTCTGTTGATTGCAATCATTCACTTTAAGAGGGTCACATATTGTCATATTCTTATTAACAAGTTAAAATGAATACATATTTTTAAAAATAAAAACAATTATTTTTTTACAAAGTAAACAAACACAAAAATTTCATTTGTAGAAACTGAATCTTCTAAACATTTCAATTATTACAATAAGGTCATAGTGTTAGTATTTTCTCTTTCAATCGGTTCAAATGGACCAATATGCCCTAACAATTGTATCCAGTCCAATATCAACCGATTGAAAGGTCAAACAACGAAAAAAGAATTGATAATACTAACAAATTAAAATATTTGGATTTTCAATTCAGGGAACTAAAATATAAGACCAAAAGACTATAATCGTAATATTTGTAAGATTAAAAATGTAATTAAATCTATTATCAACCTTCAATTCCAATTATTTATATCTAATATATTGACTAAAAAAACTATTTTTTTTTGTGATTTTTTTTACTATGCAGTTGTTAGACGTGGGGTTCTAGCGAAATTCAATTATGTAAGACCCGATTACAATATTATGCACTATGGAGAAATATTCCCACCAATTTATAACCTCTCCAATATTCCCCATGATCTTCCTCTCTTCATTAGCTATGGAGGACAAGATGCACTTTCTGATGTTCCTGATGTTGAAAATTTACTTGACATGCTTAAATTTCACGATGTTGATAAGATAAGTGTTCAATTTGTTAAAGACTATGCCCATGCTGATTATGTTATGGGGTTTAATGCCAAGGACATAGTGTATAATTTTGTTCTCTCATTTTTCAATGGTCAAGTCAAAACTTGATAATACACAAAATATCAAGTTGTAAGAAACAAATTAAATGCTATTTACTAGGTTATCAATGGGATCAATTAAGTTATTTAGTGAATATTAAATCATGGAATATCATGTACACAGAATGAAAATGAAAGTAAAATATGTTAATTTATTTGTTGTTGTAAATGTATATGCATTTAGATACAAACTATTTAGTGTATGCTTGTATTCACGGGGAAATGAGCTTGACAAAATAATGGTAAGGAAATGTGATTGTGACAAAAACTATATTTCGAAGCTTCATTCCAATGTCACCGTGATTTGCAAGCTCACGACTTATCTAAACATACACTTCATGTGATATTTGACAAACAAAATCATTTTAGATTAATTTAAGGACAAGATAAAAATTCTCTTAAAGCTCTTTTAACTATTTTCCAAATAACAAGATTTTCAAACTATATATTATAACGGTATGGGTTAAGTAGACCTAAACCGAGATGAAAGGAATTAGTCCAAATTGTATTGGATTTTTGTCCTATCTCGGTTAAGAGTTTTCCGTCTACCTATTTAACACATTTTAAAGCTTAAAAGCATTAGGATTTTATAATTTTGGTTTCTTTTCAAAACATTAGTCCTAATATTAGGATTTTGTAATTTTGGTTTCTTTTAAAAATATTTTCTATTTATTTTTTTTTAAAATTTGTGTTAGTTTCAATTGATAATAAAAGATACAGGAGACTCTTGAACTGAACAATCATTTGCATTTTTAAAAACAATAAAAATATAAAAAGATCTATTTAATTATCTTTAAAACTATATCATTCCTATATAGTGTTTTATTTTCTCTCCATCGCAATTGTTCACATCAAGAGTGTTACATATTCTTTTTAGCAAATTAAAATGAATATACATCTTTTTTGAATTTTTTTACAAAGTAAACAACTCTTAAGTTTCAATTGTAGAAATTGAATCTTCTAATTATTTCAACAATTACAGTTCGGTAACAGTGTTTGTATTTTCTCTTTCAATCGATTCAAATGGACCAGTATGCCCTAACAATTGTATCCAGTCCAATATCAATCGATTGAAAGGTCAAACACCGAAAAAAGAATTGATAATACTAACAAATTAAAATATTTGGATTTTCAATTCAGGGAACTAAAATATAAGACCAAAAGACTATAATCGTAATATTTGTAAGATTAAAAATGTAATTAAATCTATTATCAACCTTCAAATCCAATTATTTATATCTAATATATTGACTAAAAAAACTATTTTTTTTTTTGTGATTTTTTTTTACTATGCAGTTGTTAGACGTGGGGTTCTAGCGAAATTCAATTATGTAAGACCCGATTACAATCACTACGCGAAAAAACGCATATTACAGCGCTTTTTTTAAGCCATTTACTGCGCTTTTTCAAAAAAATAAGCGTTGTGGAAACGAGCGCTGTAAATGATACAACAGCGCTTTTATAAAAGCGCTATAAAACATGTAAATACAACGCGCGCTTGTTATGTACATTTTACAGCGCTTCTTCACAAAAAGCGCTGTAATATGCACCCCATCATATGAGTTATGGGTGTGCATATTACAGCGCTTTCTCAAAAAAGCGCTGTAATATGCCCACCCATAATTTCATATATGGGTGTACATATTACAGCGCTTTCTCGAAAAAGCGCTGTAATATGCCCACCCATAATTTCATATATGGGTGTGCATATTACAGCGCTTGGAAACTGTCAAATAAATACTCATTCTTGTCTCCGCATAAGATGTCGATGTTCAAACTCGATCCAGACAATGTAAAACACTACATTGTAGATATGTTTTTAAGAAATAAAGAAAGTGATAAATTGTTCTTGGCACCATATAATTCAGGGTACGTAATTTTATCTTTTTTAATTGATGAGAATTTAATTTATTAGTTGTCTATAAACAAAATTGCTTAACCAATTTTTTGTTGTTGTAGGGCACATTGGGTGCTATTTGCAATCAATGCGGTCTCTGAAGTGATATACTATTTGGATCCCGTGCACGGCGATTACACCAATCACCCCGGAATAAAGAATATGCTCGACACGTAAGTAATATTCATTTATTTCTTACATATATATATTTATATATATATATATATAAATATATATATGTAAGAAATAAATGAATATTACTTACGTGTCGAGCATATTCTTTATTCCGGGGTGATTGGTGTAATCGCCGTGCACGGGATCCAAATAGTATATCACTTCAGAGACCGCATTGATTGCAAATAGCACCCAATGTGCCCTACAACAACAAAAAATTGGTTAAGCAATTTTGTTTATAGACAACTAATAAATTAAATTCTCATCAATTAAAAAAGATAAAATTACGTACCCTGAATTATATGGTGCCAAGAACAATTTATCACTTTCTTTATTTCTTAAAAACATATCTACAATGTAGTGTTTTACATTGTCTGGATCGAGTTTGAACATCGACATCTTATGCGGAGACAAGAATGAGTATTTATTTGACAGTTTCCTCGTGCACACGACCTTCTCGTACAAAAACCTTCAATGAAAATTTTAAACTAGATTAATTACCAATACATTTAATTAATTACAAATAAATGCAATTAAAAGTATTTTTTACCTTATGTACAAGCTGATTACAGTAACACTCAGCTCCTTATGTTCGAGAAGATCGTACATTTGCTCCTTTTCGAGGTATTCAATATACTCATCTCCAAAGATGTCTTGATTCATTTGTACAATGGGCGAATCGTTGCTGCTGCCCATGTTCCTTTTTATTTGGATGTCAAGACACGCCCCGTATTTACCAAGGCGTGGCTGACTTTTATTAGGAGCAGCAGCAGCAGCGACCGATTTTCCCCGATCCAGATTTTTTGTTGCTGCAAGTTTTGCAGCTTTATTACCCTCCAGCCTTTGTAGTTTGGCAGCCCTATTAACCTCCAATTTTTGAGGTCTGCTGCCTTTTTTTGGCTGTAGGGGTGGTTTATTTATTTGGACCTACAAAAATGAGGTAAAATGTTAGTTTATTGAATCTGAAAAAATAAAAAACCTTAGGCAATAAATGTGACAAACCTTTTCGGGAGATGTAACTGATTTGTCCTTGGGAATCTTTTTTTCGAGGGCAACAAGGTGTGTGGGCCATGCCACGTAACTGCCAATAGCGTCGCTTAAGAACTTCATATCTCCATCGTTGTCCGGTATGGGCAACGGTGCAGTTGGTTCGAAAGCAACCGTAGGCGATACTTTGACATGGCCCGCGGGGATCGGAATATTGTGCAATACTTCTCCCGAAGTATTGTGCAATATTCCTTTTCCCACCTTCCGTTGAGTCGGCGAGGACAAGTATAGGACACATGTAGTGACACCCTACATCAATAGTTAAAACATAAGTACAGTTAATATATAAGTTTGTTTAATACATAAGTAATTACATAAGCAAGTAAGTAGTAAGTAATTAATTACCTCGGGAATACTCTTCAAACCGACGTTGCAACTCCCGGTTTCACTCTCCATTTGTATTTCAGGTTGGAGCTGAACCGGAAGTTGCTTGTCTTTATTCGTATTCACCAAGAGTGCCACTTGCTCCGATAAGATTCTGAGCTTCTCTAATACTTCCTCGTTGGAAGGTTTTTGGCGCTTCTCTTGAGGAAAAAAGCTTTTGGGAGTTACGCCAAATCCTTTCCCCCTCACTCGACCGGAATACTCAGGGACATTAAACACTTTCCCAAGAATGTCCCTGCACGTATCCTTGTTGCCCTCTTGAGTTTCAGAACTTTGTTCAATAGTTTCCTAAAATACATGTAACATTAAAAAGATAAGTTCAATAGCATTTTTAAAATACAATATTAAAAAATATTAAAGTGATAATATACTTACACAAAGTTCTACAACTTTCTTGACATTTTCATTATCAACCACTCCTTCTTTGTTAACACGCGCTTCCTTCCATAAGATATGACGACCCAAGGGTTGATCGGCTTGGGTGTCTTTTCTCTATTCGTTAAAATCATAAACAAAATAATACAAATTAGTTACACACTATAGTTTATAATACAAATTACAAGTGATGTTTAATTACTTACAATTTTTTGTTCAAGGCGTGCATATCCCATACGTGATTTCTTGTATGGGTGTTTTGGGTTGCTTGCCCGTTCGCGATTTGCCTTACTAATATTCTATATAAAAAAAAAATAGCAATTGTGTAAAAATTTAAAATACGCTACGAATATGAATAATAAAACACAAATGCTAATAAATTAATCACTTACGACAAACGCCGGGTCAGAACGTTTGGAAACAAATGCACTCCATTCATCCTTTGATATATAATGTTGATATATCTTTGGAGGTTCAGCATTTGTGTTTCCTTCTCTATCTTTTAGATAGAAATTTGAGAGATGGGATCTAAATCCACGATGGATTTTCCCAGCAACTCTCAAAACATATGACTTTCGTTCCTCATCAAGAACAAAAGTGGTCTGCAATGAAAACAATTATAAGTAATGTATTTTACAGAAAAAAAATTATAAATGACAAAAGAGTAGATCAAAATATTTACTTGAATGTCATTCCAGATGATATCTTTGGCATCCTTCAACGCCTTATCTCTCCAGTTGTCTATTGTTATTGGGACATTTTGACGAACAACAGCCCCAATGTAGCTTACAAACATGGAGCTGTTGGGGTCAACTGGCTGACCACTCTCGTTCCAGCCAACCTAATAAACTCATATAGTAAGTACATGCCCTAAACCCTAAAAAAAGATAAAAAAACACACAGCAAACAGAGTATATATAGTATACCTCAAATTTAATGCCACTGCTCCGTGCTTTAATCACCCTTTGCATGATAGTTGCACCACGTTTGACTTCTTTTTCGTAAGTCTTAGAGGTGCCAACTTCTTCATTTTGAACTTCTAAATCTTTGTTTGTATCCATTTAACTACAACAAGTTCAACATGCACTTTAGTATAACATCAACAAGCTCAACATGGATCATGCATTATTATAAACAAACTCAACATGTATCAGTATATCTTAAAAAAGCTCAACATGCATTCTAATGATTACAAAAATTTAATAACATCAATACCTGAATAATGATGGTTCGAAGAAAGACGAAATGCAAAGAAAAGAGGGTTTGCAGAAAGTTCACAGAAATATGGTTCACAGAAATACGGTTTGAAGAAATACGTAATGAGGGTTACGTATTTCAATGAAAATATATTGTGTGAAATGGGAGAGATGATCTTGGATGGAAATAAGGTTCGAAATGAAGGAGATGATCGTGGAAATAAGGTTCGTAAAGGACGGGATGATAGGGTTTGCAAAAGAAGAGAAGAAATGAAGGTTGAGATGAAGGTTACGTAATGAAGAGGAAACTGAAGAGGTAACTGTTATATATACGTAACACTTTTACAGCGCTTTTTATAAGCCTTTTACAGCGCTTATTTTGTAAAGCGCTCTAAAAGGCTTCTTTAGTTAAATTTTTAAAAGGCTCTTTTACAGCGCTTTTTTCAAATAAGCGCTGTAAAAGACCTCCGTGTGTTATTATGTTATTTGAATGCCTTTTACAGCGCTTTTTTCAAATAAGCGCTGTAAAAGACCTCCGTGTGTTATTATGTTATTTGAATGCCTTTTACAGCGCTTTTTTCAAATAAGCGCTGTAAAAGACCTCCGTGTGTTATTATGTTATATGAATGCCTTTTACAGCGCTTTCACACATAAGCGCTCTAAAAGGCTTCTTTAGTTAAATTTTTAAAAGGCTCTTTTACAGCGCTTTTTTCAAATAAGCGCTGTAAAAGACCTCCGTGTGTTATTATGTTATATGAATGCCTTTTACAGCGCTTTCACACATAAGCGCTCTAAAAGGCTTCTTTAGTTAAATTTTTAAAAGGCTCTTTTACAGCGCTTTTTTCAAATAAGCGCTGTAAAAGACCTCCGTGTGTTATTATGTTATTTGAATGCCTTTTACAGCGCTTTTACACATAAGCGCTCTAAAATGTCTCTTTATGTTAATTTTAAGAGGCTCTTTTACAGCGCTTTTCCCAAATAAGCGCTGTAAAAGACCTCCGTGTGTTATTATGTTATATGAATGTTTTTTAAAGCCTTTTACAGCGCTTTTCCACATAAGCGCTCTAAAATGTCTCTTTATGTTAATTTTAAAAGGCTCTTTTACAGCGCTTTTTCCAAATAAGCGCTGTAAAAGGCCTTATTGTTTTTGTGTTTTGTTATGTTATGTTATTTTTTAAACAAGCTCAACATGCATGCAAAACCCACATAGTAGTAACTGGTCACCACAAAAATCCCTTCCTCTTCACCAAACTCTTCTCCTTTTATGCATCTTCTTCACAAACATCAAAGCTTACTCTTTCACAATTCAATCTCCACCTCAACACCCTTTTTATCTCTTTACATTCTCTTTCCTTCTTAAATCGAAACTTAATTGGTATTCAGGATCATTGCCATGTTGCGAAAAATGGGTTTGTGTCTGGTGTTTTTGGGGATTCCCATGATGCGTACAAGGTGTTTGAAGAAATGGGTTTGTGTCTGATGTTTTTTGGATTCCCATGATGCGTACAAGGTGTTTGAAGAAATGGGTTTGTGTCTGATGTTTTTTGGATTCCCATGATGCGTACAAGGTGTTTGAAGAAATTAGGTGTCTGATGAATATTATTTTTAAAGCTTTTTTACAGCGCTTTGTCAAATAAGCGCTGTAAAATGTCTTTTTTACTCACTTTCAAAAGAGTCGTTTACAGCGCTTTGTGTGAAAAGCGCTGTAAAAGGTATAAAACACTCATTATTTTATTTTTAAAAGGATCTTTTACAGCGCTTTTTAAGATAAGCGCTGTAAAATGTCTCTTTATTTTATTTTTGTGTTTGGTTTATTTGGGTTGGGATGACATTAAAAACATTTTTATCATTGTTTATTGGATTAAAAATATTGTTATCATTGTCTTTATCACAATACTTTAGGAGATGATGAATTATTAGAAATGAGTATTCTGAAGAATCTATATATATATATGCACTGAGCAAAAGAGAATCTCTCTATTCAGTTCAGTTCAGTTCATGTAAATTACTAATTTATATTCAGTTCAGTTCATGTAAATCAAGCTAAATATAAAACACTCATTGTTACATGAACTTGGTATAAAACACTCAAATCAAGCTAAATATAAGCAGAAAATAAATTAATCAGAAAATAAATTAATCAGAACTTAGTATAAAACACTCAATTCAGATTACATGCATATTTACAATAACACAGTTCAGATTACATGCATAGCTTATATAAAACAATTAAACATATATATACATTAAGATGCCCTTCTTCTTTTCCTGGTGACATTCACATTTGTTTGTCCATTTACAATACGAAACGATGGATTAATCCAAATTCCCTCATCATGATCATCTCTAAGATATAAACCATCATCAGTTGAATCAATTTCATGTGGTTGTTGTGATGTTGCAAATAAAAGATCATTACCAACATCTTCATCATTATTGTTATCATCACTTATTTTATTGGTCGATAGGACAACAGACCATTTATCATTAGAAGGATCAGTGACATAAAACACTTGTTGAGCTTGCGACGCTAAAATAAAAGGCTCGTCTTTGTATCCCACCCTATTAAAATCGACAAGCAAGAATCCTGACTCATCAATCCGAACGCCATTATTATTATCGACCCACTTGCAACCAAATATGGGAACACGAAACATTGTGTAGTCTAACTCCCATATGCGCTCGATAACCCCAAAATATGATAGATTTGCATATATTGGGTTTTTGTCTTTTGCACTTGAGACATGCATCGCTTCAGCTACGAGAGTGACTCCACTATTTTGCATAGTGGTCTGATCATCTTGTTCTTTGGTATAAAATGTGTAGCCGTTAATAACATAACCAGTGTAAGAAAAGACATGTAAGCTCGGACCATTTGCTAGCCACCTCAATCTATTTGAAATTGATCCGGGGTCTATATCAAATTTTGACATTATGTGATTTTTTAACCATGTTACAAAACTTCGATTGTGCTCTCGAGTTATCCAATTTTGATTCCTATTCATGTTCAAACGAGATAACTGATCAATGTGTATTGTAACATACGGTTGAACCTCATCATCATTGTGCAGAACATACAATTGTGCCTGCTCCCATTCTGTCCTTGATATAGTCAGTAGTCTCCTTCCAGTTATCCCTTCTCCTGATAGTCTTCCCGAATGACGAGACATGGGAAGCCCTATGGATTCAACATTGGACAGATATTCAGTACAAAATTCAGCAGCCTCTTCAACAATGTATCGTTCAGCAATACAACCTTCTGGTCGACTTCTACTTTTTACGTACCCTTTTAATATTTTCATATATCGTTCTATCGGATACATCCATCTCATATAAGCTGGCCCACAAAGTTGTGTCTCCTTAACCAGATGAACAGTAAGGTGAACCATTATATCAAAAAACGATGGTGGGAAATACATTTCAAGCTCACACAAAGTAACAACAATTTCCCTCTGCAATGTCGGTAATTTCTGAGGGTCGATCACTTTACTACAAATTTCCCTGAAGAAGAAACATAATCTAGTTAAGGCTAGTCGAACTTTTTCAGGTAAAATGGAACGTATACCTATTGGTAGCAAATGCTCCATTATAATATGACAATCATGGGTCTTCAAACCTTTTAACTTGAGGTCTTTCATACAAACCAAATTTTTAATGTTCGAAGAGTATCCTTCTGGAACTTTAACTTCGTGTAGAAATTTACATAAAACAATTTTTTCCTTTCTAGATAGAGTATGAGCGGCTGGAGGTAGATATGTGCGATTTCCTTTCTTTACTGGAGCCAGTTCATTTCTTATTCCCATATCGACCAAGTCCAATCTTGCATTGACGCCATCTTTAGACTTTCCTGGAACATTGAGTAACGTACCAATAACACTTTCAAATACATTTTTTTCAATATGCATCACATCGAGGAAATGTCTTACATACAATGACTTCCAATATGGCAATTCAAAGAAAATTGACTTTTTCTTCCACCCAGTTTTCACCAGCTCTCCCGCAAAAGGTTTGCCAAATTTATTGGTCAAACCTTGTACTTTTTCAAGTATTTGATATCCAGTCGGTGCTAAAGGAGCTTTACCTTCCTCTGATTTTCCATTGAATGCATTTCTCCACCCACGATACTGATGACTATAAGGTAAAAATCTACGATGTCCAAGAAACACATTCTTCTTACAATGTTTCAACCGCATCCAATTTGTACTCTCTTCACATATAGGACATGCACACTGACCTTTAATGCTATATCCTGATAAATTACCATATGCTGGAAAATCATTAATTATGCCGAACAACATAACCCTTAAATTGAAACATTCTTTCTTATACCCATCATAAACTTCCACACCTGTCTCCCACATACTTTTTAAATTTTCGATTAGAGGAGTCAAGTATACGTCGATATCATTCCCCGGTTGTTTGGGTCCAGAAATTAACAGAGACAACATCATAAACTTACGCTTCATACATAACCATGGAGGTAGGTTATATATTACCAAAATCACAGGCCACGTGCTATGTGAGATGCTTTGAAGACCATGTGGATTCATTCCATCAGTAGAAAGTGCAAGTCTTAGATTTCTTGACTCTATCCCGAATTCAGGATACTCGTGATCAATTTTTGCCCATTGTGGGGAATCTGCAGGGTGTCGAAACATTCCATCTCTAATTCTTTCATCTGCATGCCATGTCAAGTGTTTTGAATCTTCTTCACTGCGATACATGCGCCTAAATCTTGGTATTATAGGAAAATACCACACGACTTTTGCTGGAGTAGATTCTTTCTTCTTATATCGAGAGACATTGCATTTCGGACACGCCTTAAGTAGTTCATATTCGTTTCGAAATAAAATGCAATCGTTAGGACACGCATGAATCCTTTCGTAACTCATTCCAATAGAACACAAAATCCGTTTAGCCTCGTAGGTTCGACTGGGAAGTTCATTATCATCTGGCAACATATCTTTTATGAGTGTTAATAATTCCGTAAAGCTTTTATCAGACCATCCATTACTCGCTTTTAAGTTGTACAACTTTAATATCGCTGACAGTCTTGTGAATTTAGTACAACCATTATATAATTCTTTCTCTGCATCACTCAACAAACTTTCAAACATTTTAGGACAATCTCGAAGATCTTCTTCAACTGCTTTTGCAATCTCATCAACTCGGTCCGGCTCATATGTATCTGTATCGAAATCAGTTGAAGCATATGTAGAACTATTCTCAAAATTAATGTTTCCTTTTTTTTTCTCACCATGTCTTATCCAACATGTGTAGCTTTGATCAATTCCATTACATACTAGATGTCCTTCTAATTCATCTTCTCTAACACGTTTTCCAAAACAACATTTTAAACAAGGACAAACTACTCTATTTGGATCTTTTGCATTCTTCACTGCAAACTCAACAAACTCCTTCACTCCAATTTCATACTCTTTTGACAATCGATTGGCTGAAATCCATTTCCTATCCATATTATACCACCTATATAAATGCAGTAACAAAAATAATAAGCTTTCAAAACATATCAACAAGTTTCAAAAAGAAACCAATATCAACTAAAAATTTCAAAACAGAACAGATCATGTGGTATGAGTTTTTGACAATTTTTGACAATTTCAAAACAGAACAGATCATGTGGTATGAGTTTTTGACAATTTTTGACAATTTCAAAACATAACAGATCATGTGTAAAAAATACCTTAGACAACGTAGATGGCCGCACAGTACGTAGAGGATATTAGGGTTCGCAACGTATATAATTATTTGAAAGATGTAGAGGATATGAGGGTTTCCAACGTATATAATTATTTGAAAGATGTATTTTACAGCGCTTGTGAAAAAAGCGCTATAATAGGTAGTTAAATTCAATGAAAGCGCATGTGTTTTACAGCGCTTGTGAAAAAAGCGCTGTAATAAGTAGTTAAATTCAATGAAAGCGCATGTGTTTTACAACGCTTGTGAAAAAAGCGCTGTAATAGGTAGTTAAATTCAATGAAAGCGCATGTGTTTTACAGCGCTTGTGAAAAAAGCGCTGTAACTGATTCGCGAAAGCGCTTCCGTTTACAGCGCTGTAAAATCCTTATAACATGATGCGCAAACGTTATACGACCTACTACAGCGCTTGTTTTACAGCGCTTTACATAAAAAGCGCTGTAATAGGTTCCGTTATTTTTAAAATATAATTACAACAACGCTTGTGTTTAGAAAGCGCTGTAAAATGGGCGCTGTTAAATGTCATTTTTGGCGTAGTGAATATTATGCACTATGGAGAAATATTCCCACCCATTTATAACCTCTCTAATATTCCCCATGATATTCCTCTCTTCATTAGCTATGGAGAACAAGATGCACTTTCTGATGTTCGTGATGTTGAAAATTTATTTGACATGCTTAAATTTCACGATGTTGATAAGATAAGTGTTCAATTTGTTAAAGACTATGCCCATGCTGATTATGTTATGGGGTTTAATGCCAAGGACATAGTGTATAATTTTGTTCTCTCATTTTTCAATGGTCAAGTCAAAACTTGATAATACACAAAATATCAAGTTGTAAGAAACAAATTAAATGCTATTTACTAGGTTATCAATGGGATCAATTAAGTTATTTAGTGAATATTAAATCATGGAATATCATGTACACAAAATGAAAATGAAAGTAAAATATGTTAATTTATTTGTTGTTGTAAATTAATATGCATTTAGATACAAACTATTTAGTGTATGCTTGTATTCACGGGGAGATGAGATTGACAAAATAATGGTAAGGAAATGTGATTGTGACAAAAACTACATTTCGAAGCTTCATTCCAATGTCACCGTGATTTGCAAGCTCACGACTTATCTAAACATACACTTCATGTGATATTTGACAAACAAAATCATTTTAGATTAATTTAAGGACAAGATAAAAATTCTCTTAAAGCTCTTTTAACTATTTTCCAAATAACAAGATTTTCAAACTATATATTGTAACGGTATGGGTTAAGTAGACCTAAACCGAGATGAAAGGAATTAGTCCAAATTGTATTGGATTTTTGTCCTGATCTCGGTTAAGAGTTTTCCATCTACCTATTTAACACATTTTAAAGCTTAAAAACATTAGGATTTTATAATTTTGGTTTCTTTTCAAAACATTAGTCCTAATATTAGGATTTTGTAATTTTGGTTTCTTTTAAAACTATTTTCTATTTAATTTTTTTTTTTAAATTTGTGTTAGTTTCAATTGATAATAAAAGATACAGGAGACTCTTGAACTGAACAATCATTTGCATTTTTAAAAACAATAAAAATGTAAAAATATCTATTTAATTATCTTTAAAACTATATCTTTCCTATATAGTATTTTATTTTCTCTCCATCGCAATTGTTCACATCAAGAGTGTTACATATTCTTTTTAGCAAATTAAAATGAATATACATCTTTTTTGAATTTTTTTACAAAGTAAACAACTCTTAAGTTTCAATTGTAGAAATTGAATCTTCTAATTATTTCAACAATTACGGTTCGGTAACAGTGTTTGTATTTTCTCTTTCAATCGGTTCAAATGGACCATTGGTATCGTGTCCTATTTCAATCCTTTGAAAGGAAAAACAAGAAAAACGAATTGATAGTAGTAACAAATTAAGGGGTCGTTTAATATGCAAAAATATATCATGTTTTCATTTCTTAAAATGGGTCACATGTCAGATCGGTTACTTTTCTGATATAACATCAGACGTTGTAAAAAATATTTGATTATAAAATCGATTAAAATGATCGATCTCACAAATGCGCTCTATTACATCGATTTAACCAACTAAATTTATTAATTAGTTGTTTTTTTTTTTTTTTTTACCTTTTTTTAAAGTTTGTTTTTCATAACTTTCATTCCTCACATATGCATAATTAGAGTTTCACATATTACCTTGTTAACTAGAATTCCTCATACAAACATAATTTCTCATACAACCATAATTTCATACACAAACATTTGAAAATTAAAATATCACAATAAAAAAGAACTTCATACCAAGTTTTACATTTAAAATCAATGATAATGTGTCACAAAAATCTTACAAAATCATAGTTATCAAATTCAGAGCTTCATAATCATTCACTACTAGTACAAAAAAACATAATCTTCCATTAATAGCCTAAAGATACTAAAGTGATAGAAGTGCTTCAAACATTTTCAATTAGTTAAAGAATAAGCTTGCACATTGTTGTCAAACGTTCATCATTTCATTATCTTGAAATGGTTTGAGTCTCCAAATATCTATTTTATAAACATTGAAATAACAAGATTATAATGTGACTATAAAAATCATAAGTAATTAATTAATACAACTTTGATTTTTTTATTTATCACATACTCGCATCCATGTATCCGCAAGACCACTAAATACAATATTTATCATAATATATTATCCACACTCATAACCTTTAGGTTGTCGTTGGCACTAAAAGTGAATGTCATATAAAAAATTATAGTGAGTAAATATTACATAGATAAAAACATATAAATTATAATTGAAATTCTCTGTATATAACCTAAACAACTTACAGTGGGAGTGCTCTGTAAGACCCTAGGTTTAACCAATCTTGTGCATCCAATAGGTGTGTTTGTGTCATTAGATCAACATTTAGGTCATTTTCGTCCTCCATAGGCTTATTCTAGTCCAATTAGGGTTTTTAACCAATCATGTGCAACCAAAAGGTGTGTTTGGGTCATTGGATGAACATTTAGGTGATTTTCGTCCTCCCTAAACTTATTCTTCTCCAACTAGGGTTTTTAACCAATCTTGTGCATCCAATAGGTGTGTTAGTGTCATTGGATTCAAATTTATGTCATTTTCCTCCCCCCTAGGCTTATTCTTGTCAAATTAGGGTTTTAAACCAATCTTGTGCATCCAATAGGTGTGTTTGTGTCATTAGATGAACATTTAGGTCATTTTCGTCCTCCCTAGACTTATTCATGTCTAATTAAGATTTTTAACCAATCTTGTGCATCCAATAAGTTCATTTGTGTCATTTGATTAACATTTAGGTCATTTTCATGCTCCCTAGGCTTATTCTTGTTTAATTAGGGTTTTTAACCAATCTTGTGCATCCAATAAGTTCATTTGTGTCATTGGATGAACATTTTGGTAATTTTTATCCTCTCTAAGCTTACTCTTGCCGAACTAGGGTTTTTAACCATTCATGTGCATGCATTAGGTGTGTTTGTGTAATAGGTGTGTTTGTGTCATTAGATGAACATTTAGGTCATTTTCGTCCTCCCTAGACTTATTCATGTCTAATTAAGATTTTTAACCAATCTTGTGCATCCAATAAGTTCATTTGTGTCATTTGATTAACATTTAGGTCATTTTCGTCCTCCCTAGACTTATTCATGTCTAATTAAGATTTTTAACCAATCTTGTGCATCCAATAAGTTCATTTGTGTCATTGGATGAACATTTTGGTAATTTTTATCCTCTCTAAGCTTACTCTTGCCGAACTAGGGTTTTTAACCATTCATGTGCATGCATTAGGTGTGTTTGTGTCATGGGATTCACATTTAGGTCATTTTCCTCCTCCCTAGGCTTATTCTTGTCCAATTAGGGTTTTTAACCAATCTTGTGCATCCAATAGGTGTGTTTGCGTCATTGGATGAACATTTAGGTCATTTTCGTCCTCCCTAGTCTTATTCTAGTCTAGGGTTTTTAACCATTCATGTGCATGCATTAGGTGTGTTTGTGTCATGGGATTCACATTTAGGTCATTTTCCTCCTCCCTAGGCTTATTCTTGTCCAATTAGGGTTTTTAACCAATCTTGTGCATCCAATAGGTGTGTTTGCGTCATTGGATGAACATTTAGGTCATTTTCGTCCTCCCTAGTCTTATTCTAGTCCAATTATGGTTTTTAAACAATCTTGTAAATCCAATAGGTGTGTTTGTGTCATTGGATGAACATTTAGGTCATTTTCGTCCTCCAAAGGCTTATTCTTGTCCAATTAAGGTTTTTAACCAATCTTGTGCATCCAAAAAGTTCATTTCTGTCATTGGATGAACATTTAGGTCATTTTCATCCTCCTTAGGCTTATTCTAGTCCAAATAGGGTTTTTAACCAATCTTGTGCATCCAATAGGTGTGTTTGTATCATTAGATGAACATTTAGGTCGTTTTCGTCCTCCCTAGCCTTATTCTTGTCCAATTAGGGTTTTAAACAATCTTGTCCATCGAATAGGTGTGTTGTGTCATTGGATGAACATTTAGGTCATTTTAGTCATCCCAATACTTATTCTTGTCTAATTGGGATTTTTAACCAATCTTGTGCATCCAATAGGTTGGTTTGTTTCATTTGATGAACATTTAGGTCATTTTTGTCCTCCCTAGGGTTATTAACCTATCTTGTGCATCCAATAAGTTCATTTGTCTCATTTGACTAACATTTAGGTCATTTTCTTCCTCCCTAGACTTATTCTTGTCCAATTAGGATTTTTACCAAATCATGTGCATCCAATAGGTGTGTTTGTGTTATTGGATGAACATTTAGGTTATATTCTTTCTCCCTAGGCTTATTCTAGTCCAATTAGGGTTTTTAAACAATCTTGTGCATCCAATAGGTGTGTTTGTGTCATTGGATGAACATTTAGGTCATTTTCATCCTCCCTAGGCTTATTCTAGTCCAATTAGGGTTTTTAAACAATCTTGTGCATCCAATAGGTGTGTTGGTGTCAATGGATGAACATTTAGGTCATTTTCGTCCCCCCTAGACTTATTCTTTTCCAACTAGGATTTTTAACAAATCTTGTGCATCCAATAGGTGTATTTGTGTCTTTGGATTCATATTTATGTCATTTTCCTCATCCTTAGGCTTATTCTTGTCCAATTAGGGTTTTTAACCAATCTTGTACATACAATAGGTGTGTTTGTGTCATTGGATGAACATTTAGGTCATTTTCGTCCTCCCTAGACTTATTCTTGTCTAATTAGGATTTTTAACCATTCTTGTGCATCCAATAAGTTCATTTGTGACATTGGATTAACATTTAGGTCATTTTCATCCTCCCTAGGCTTATTCTTGTTGAATTAGGGTTTTTAATCAATCTTGTGCATCCAATAAGTTCATTTGTGTCATTGGATGAACATTTAGGTCATTTTCGTCCTCCCTAGACTTATTCTTGTCTAATTAGGATTTTTAACCATTCTTGTGCATCCAATAAGTTCATTTGTGACATTGGATTAACATTTAGGTCATTTTCATCCTCCCTAGGCTTATTCTTGTTGAATTAGGGTTTTTAATCAATCTTGTGCATCCAATAAGTTCATTTGTGTCATTGGATGAACATTTAGGTCATTTTCGTCCTCCCTAGACTTATTCTTGTCTAATTAGGATTTTTAACCATTCTTGTGCATCCAATAAGTTCATTTGTGACATTGGATTAACATTTAGGTCATTTTCATCCTCCCTAGGCTTATTCTTGTTGAATTAGGGTTTTTAATCAATCTTGTGCATCCAATAAGTTCATTTGTGTCATTGGATGAACATTTTGGTTATTTTCACCCTCCCTAAACCTATTCTTGTCCAACTATGGTTTTTAACCATTCTTGTGCATGCAATAGGTGTGTTTGTGTCATGGGATTCACAATTAGGTCATTTTCGTCCTCCATAGGCTTATTCTTGTCCAATTAGGGTTTTTATCAAACCTTATGCATCCAATTGGTGTGTTTGTGTCATTGGATGAACATTTAGGTCATTTTCGTCCTCCCTAGACTTATTCTT
Source organism: Cicer arietinum (assembly GCF_000331145.2). Lineage (NCBI taxonomy): Eukaryota > Viridiplantae > Streptophyta > Magnoliopsida > Fabales > Fabaceae > Cicer > Cicer arietinum. The sequence goes on along the minus strand of NC_021162.2, from coordinate 23,331,263 downwards.
GTCCAATTAGGGTTTTAAACAATCTTGTCCATCGAATAGGTGTGTTTGTGTCATTGGATGAACATTAACGTCATATTATTCCTTTCTAGGCTTATTCTTGTCCAATTAGGGTTTTTAAACAATCTTGTTCATCCAAGAGGAGTGTTTGTGTCATTGGATTCACATTTAGGTCATTTTCGTTTTCCCTAGACTTATTTTTGTCCAATCAGAGTTTTTAACCAATCTTGTGCATCCAATAGGTGTGTTTTTGTCATTGGATTAACATTTAGCTCATTTTCATCCTCCCTAGGCTTATTCTTGTCCAATTAGGGTTTTTAACCAATCTTGTGCATCCAATAGGTGTGTTTTTGTCAGTGGATTAACATTTAGCTCATTTTCATCCTCCCTAGGCTTATTCTTGTCCAATTAGGGTTTTTAAACAATCTTGTGCATCCAATTGGTGTGTTTGTGTCATTCGATGAACTTTTAGGTCATTTTCATCATGCCTAGGTTTATTCTAGTCACATTAGGGTTTTAAACCAATCTTGTGCATCCAATAGGTGTGTTTGTGTCATCGGATGACCATTTAGGTCATTTTCGTCCTCCCTAGACTTATTCTTGTCCAACTAGGGTTTTTAAAAAATCTTGTGCATCCAATCGGTGTGTTTAGGTCATTGGATGAACATATAGGTCATTTTCGTCCTCGCTAGCCTTATTCTTGTCCAATTAGGGTTTTTAAACAATCTTGTGCATCCAATAGTTGTATTGTGTCATTGGATGAACATTTAGGTCATTTTAGTCCTCCCAATACTTATTCTTGTCTAATTAGGATTTTTAACCAATCTTGTGCATCCAATAGGTTGGTTTGATTCATTGGATGAACATTTAGGTCATTTTCGTCCTCCCTAGGGTTATTAACCTATCTTGTGCAGCCAATAAGTTCATTTGTCTCATTAGACTAACATTTAGGTCATTTTCATCCTCCCTAAGCTTATTCTAGTCCAATTACGATGTTTAAACAATCTTGTGCATCCAATAGGCGGGTTTGTGTCATTGGATGAACATTTAGTTCATTTTCGTCCTCCCTATGCTTATTCTAGTCCAATTAGGGTTTTTAAACAATCTTGTGCATCCAATAGGTGTGTTTGTGTCATTGGATGAACATTTAGGTCATTTTCGTCCCCCCTAGACTTATTGTTTTCCAGCTAGGATTTTTAACAAATCTTGTGCATCCAATAGGTGTATTTGTGTCATTGGATTCATATTTATGTCATTTTCCTCATCCTTAGGCTTATTCTTGTCCAATTGGGGTTTTTAACCAATCTTGTGCATCCAATAGGTGTTTTTGTGTCATTGGATGAACATTTAGGTCATTTTCGTCCTCCCTAGACTTATTCTTGTCTAATTAGGATTTTTAACCATTCTTGTGCATCCAATAAGTTCATTTGTGTCATTGGATTAACATTTAGGTCATTTTCATCCTCCCTAGGCTTATTCTTGTTGAATTAGGTTTTTTAATCAATCTTGTGCATCCAATAAGTTCATTTGTGTCTTTGGATGAACATTTTGGTCATTTTCACCCTCCCTAAACCTATTCTTGTCCAACTACGGTTTTTAACCATTCTTGTGCATGCAATAGGTGTGTTTGGGTCATGGGATTCACATTTAGGTCATTTTCGTCCTCCATAGGCTTATTCTTGTCCAATTAGGGTTTTTATCCAACCTTGTGCATCCAATAGGTGTGTTTGTGTCATTGGATGAACATTTAGGTCATTTTCGTCCTCCCTAGACTTATTCTTATCCAATTAGGGTTTTTAAACAATCTTGTGCATCGAATAGGTGTGTTTGTGTCATTGGATGAACATTAACGTCATATTATTCCTTTCTAGGCCTATTCTTGTCCAATTAGGGTTTTTAAACAATCTTGTGCATCCAAGAGGAGTGTTTGTGTCATTGGATTCACATTTAGGTCATTTTCGTTGTCCCTAGACTTATTTTTGTCCAATTAGGGTTTTTAACCAATCTTGTGCATCCAGTAGGTGTGTTTTAGTCATTGGATTAACATTTAGCTCATTTTCATCCTCCCTAGGCTTATTCTTGTCCAATTAGGGTTTTTAACCAATCTTGTGCATCCAATAGTTGTGTTTGTGTCATTGGATGAACATTTAGGCCATATTCTTCATCCCTAGGCTTATTCTTGTCCAATTACGGTTTTTAAACAATCTTGTGCATCCAATTGGTGTGTTTGTGTCATTGGATGAACTTTTAGGTTATTTTCATCATGCCTAGGTTTATTCTAGTCACATTAGGGTTTTAAACCAATCTTGTGCATCCAATAGGTGTGTTTATGTCATCGGATGACCATTTAGGTAATTTTCGTCCTCCCCAGACTTATTCTTGTCCAACTAGGGTTTTTAAAAAATCTTTTGCATCCAATAGGTGTGTTTAGGTCATTGGATGAACATATAGGTCCTTTTCGTCCTCCCTAGCCATATTCTTGTCCTATTAGGGTTTTTAACCAATCTTGTGCATCCAATAAGTTCATTTTCTCATTGGATTAATATTTACGTCATTTTCGTCCAACCTAGGCTTATTCTTGTCTCATTAGGGATTTTAACAAATCATGTGCATCCAATAGGTGTGTTTGTGTTATTGGATGAACATTTAGGTCATATTCTTTCTCCCTAGGCTTATTCTTGTTTTTAAACAATATTGTGCGTCCAATAGGTGTGTTTGTGTCATTAGATGAACAATGTGGTCATTTTCGTCCTCCCTAGGTTTATTTTGGTCCAATTAGGGTTTTTAACCAATCTTGTGCATAAAATAGGTGTGTTTGAGTCATTGGATGAACATTTAGGTGATTTTCGTCCTCCCTAGACTTATTCTTGTCCCACTAGGGTTTTTAACCAATCATGTGCATCCAATAGGTGTGTTTGTGTCATTAGATTCACATTTACGTCATTTTCCTTCTCCATAGGCTTATTCTTGTCCAATTAGGGTGTTTAACCAATCTTGTGCATCCAATAGATGTGTTTGTCTCATTGGATTAACATTTAGCTCATTTTCGTCCTCCCTAGGCTTATTCTTGTCCAATTAGGGTTTTTAACCAATCTTGTGCATCCAATAAGTTCATTTGTGTCAATGGATGAACATTTAGGTCCTTTTCGTCCTCCCTAGACTTATTCTTGTCCCACTAGGGTTTTTAACCAATCTTGTGCATCCAGTAGGTGTGTTTATGTCATTGGATGAACATTTAGGCCATATTCTTCTTCCCTAGGCTTAATCTTGTCCAATTACGGTTTTTAAACAATCTTGTGCATCCAATAGGTGTGTATGTGTCATTGGATGAACATTTAGGTTATTTTCATCCTCCCTAGGTTTATTCTAGTTCATTTAGGGTTTTAACCCAATCTTGTGCATCCAATAGGTGTGTTTGTGTCACTGGATGAACATTTAGGCCATTTTCGTCCTCCTTAGATTTATTCTTGTCCAACAAGGGTTTTTAACAAATCTTGTGCATCCAATAAGTTCATTTGTGTCATTGGATTAACGTTTAGGTCTTTTTCTACCTCCTTAGGCTTATTCTTGTTGAATTAGGTTTTTAACCAAACTTGTGCACCCAATAGGTGTTTTTGTATCTTTGGATGAACATTTAGGTTATTATCGTCTTCTCTAGGCTTATTCTTGTCCAATTAGGGTTTTTAAACAATCTTGTGCATCAAATAGGTGTGTTTGTGTCGTTGGATGAACATTTATGCATTTTCGTTCTCCCTAGGTTTATTCTAGTCCAATTAGAGTTTTTAACCAACCTAGTGCATCCAATAGGTGTGTTTGTGTTAATTGATTCACATTTACGTCATTTTCCTCCTCTATAGGCTTATTCTTATCCAATTAAGGTTTTTAACCAATCTTGTGCATCCAATAGGTGTGTTTGTATCATTGGATGAATATTTAGGTCATTTTCGTCCTCCGTAGGCTTATTCTGGTCCAATTAGGGTTTTTAACCAATCTTGTGCATCCAATAGGTGTGTTTGTATCATTGGATGAATATTTAGGTCATTTTCGTCCTCCGTAGGCTTATTCTGGTCCAATTAGGGTTTTTAACCAATCTTGTGCATCCAATAGGTGTGTTTGTGTCATTGGATGAACATGTTAGTCATTTTCGTCCTCCCTAGACATATTCTTGTCTAATTAGGATTATTGACCAATCTTCTAGATCCAATAAGTTCATTTGTGTCATTTGGTTCACATTTAGGTCATTTTCACCATCCCTAGGCTTATTATTGTCTAATTAGGGTTTTTAACCAATCTTGTGCATCCAATAGGTGTGTTTGTATCATTGGATGAATATTTAGGTCATTTTCGTCCTCCGTAGGCTTATTCTGGTCCAATTAGGGTTTTTAACCAATCTTATGCATCCAAGAGGTGTGTTTGTGTCATTGGACGAAAATTTAGGTCATATTCTTCCTGACAAGGCTTATTCTTGTCCAATTAGGGTTTTTAACCAATCTTTGCATTTAATAAGAGTGTTTGTGTCATTGGATTCACATTTAGGTTATTTTCGTCCTCCCTAGACTTATTTTTGTTCAATTAGGGTTTTTAACCAATCTTGTGCATCCAATAGATGTGTTTGTGTCATTGGATTAACATTTAGCTCATTTTCGTCGTCCCTAGGTTTATTCTGATCCAATTAGGGTTTTAAACCAATCTTGTGCATCCAACAGGTGTGTTTGTGTCATTGGATGAACATTTAGGCCATATTCTTCCTCCCTAGGCTTATTCTTGTCCAATTAGGGTTTTTAACCAATCTTGTGCATCCAATAGGTGTGTTTGTTCATTGGATGAACATTTAGGTCATTTTCATCCTGCCTAGGTTTATTCTAGTCCAATTAGGGTTTTAAAGCAATCTTGGGTTTCCAATAGGTGTGATTGTGTCATTGGATGACCATTTAGGCCATTTTCGTCCTCCCTAGGCTTATTCTTGTCCAACTAGGGTTTCTAAAAAATTTTGTGCATCCAATAGGTGTGTTTAGGTCATTGGATGATCATTTTGGTCCTTTTCATCCTCCTTAGGCTTATTCTTGTCCTATTAGGGTTTCTAACCAATCTTGTGCGTCCAATAAGTTCATTTGTCACATTGGATAAACATTTACGTCATTTTCGTCCAACCTAAGCTTATTCTTGTCCTATTAGGGATTTTAACAAATCACGTGCATCCAATAGGTGTATTTGGGTCATTGGATGAACATTTAGGTAATTTACATCCTCCCTAGACTTATTCTTGTCCAACTAGGGTTTTTAGCCAATCTTGTGCATCCAATAGGTGTGTTTGTGTCATTGGATTCACATTTACGTCATTTTCCTCCTCCCTAGGCTTATTCTTGTCCAATTAGGGTTTTTAACCAATCTTGTGCATCCAATAGGTGTGTTTGTGTCATTGCATGAATATTTATGTCATTTTCGTTTTCCCTTGACTTATTCTTGTCTAATTAGGATATTTAACCAATCTTGTGCATCCAAAAGATGTGTTTGTGTCATTGGATTAACATTTAGCTCATTTTCGTCCTCCATAGGCTTATTCTTGTCCAATTAGGGTTTCTAACCAATCTGATGCACCCAGTAGGTGTGTTTGTGTAATTGGATGAACATTTAGGCCATATTCTTCCTCCCTAAGGTTTATTCTTGTCCAATTTGGGTTTTTAAACAATCTTGTGCATCCAATAGGTGTGTTTGTTTCATTGGATGAACATTTAAGTCATTTTCATCCTCCCTAGGTTTATTCTAGTCCAATTAGGGTTTTAAACCAATCTTGTGCATCCAATAGGTGTGTTTGTGTCATTGGATGAACATTTAGGACATTTTCGTCCTCCCTAGACTTATTCTTGTTCAACTAGGGTTTTTAAAAAATCTTGTGCATCCAATAGGTGTGTTTAGGTCATTCGATGAACATTTAGGTCCTTTTCGTTCTCCCTAGGCATATTCTTGTCCTATTAGGGTTTTTAACCAATCTTGTGCATCCAATAAGTTCATTTGTCTCATTGAATTAACATTTACGTCATTTTCTTCCTCCCTAGGCTTATTCTTGTCCAATTAGGGATTTTAACAAATCATGTGCATCCAATAGGTGTGTTTGTGTTATTGGATGAACATTTAGGTCATATTCTTCCTCCCTAGGCTTATTCTTGTCGAATTAGGGTTCTTAAACAATCTTGTGCATCCAATAGGTGTGTTTTTGTTATTAGATGAACATTTAGGTCATTTTCGTCCTCCAAAGGTTTATTCTAGTCCAATTAGGGTTTTTAACCAATCTTGTGCATCCAATAGGTGTGTTTGGGTCATTGGATGGACATTTAAGTAATTTTCGTCCTCCTTAGACTTATTCTTGTCCAGCTAGGGTTTTTAACCAATCTTGTGCATCCAATAGGTGTGTTTGTGTCATTGGATTCATATTTCTGTCATTTTCCTCCTCCCTAGAGTTATTCTTGTCCAATTAGGGTTTTTAACCAATCTTGTGCATCCGATAGGGGTGTTTGTGTCATTGGATGAACATTTAGGTCATTTTCGTCCTGGTTTTTAACCAATCTTGTGCATCTAGGTGTGTTTGTGTCATTGGATTCACATTTACGTCATTTTCCTCCTCCCTAGGCTTATTCTTGTCCAACTAGGGTTTTTAGCCAATCTTGTGCATCCGATAGGGGTGTTTGTGTCATTGGAAGAACATTTAGGTCATTTTCGTCCTCCAAAGGTTTATTCTAGTCCAATTAGGGTTTTTAACCAATCTTGTGCATCCGATAGGGGTGTTTGTGTCATTGGATGAATATTTAGGTCATTTTCGTGCTCCCTACACTTATTCTTGTCTAATTAGGATATTTAACCAATCTTGTACATCCAATAAGTTCATTTGGATCATTGGATTAACATTTAGGTCATTTTCATCCTCCCTAGGTTTATTCTTGTTTAATTAGGGTTTTAAATCAATCTTGTGCATCCAATAAGTTCATTTGTGTCATTGGATGAACATTTTGGTCATTTTCATCCTCCCTAGGCTTATTCTTGTGCAACTAGGGTTCTTAACCATTCTTGTGCATGCAATTGGTGTGTTTCTGTCATGGGATTCACATTTAGGTCATTTTCCTCCTCCCTAGACTTATTCTTGTCCAATTAGGGTTTTTAACCAATCTTGTGCATCCAATAAGTGTGTTTGTGTCTTTGGATGAACATTTAGGTGATTTTCGTCATCCAAAGACTTATTCTTATCGAATTAAGGTTTTTAACCAATCTTTTGCATCCAATAAGGTCACTTGTGTCATTGGATGAACATTTAGGTCATTTTCATCCTCCCTAGGCTTATTCTTGTCCAATTTGGTTTTTTTAACCAATCTTGTGCATCTAATACGTGTGTTTGTGTCATTGGAAGAACATTTAGGTCATTTTCGTCCTCCCTAGGCTTATTCTAATCAAGTTAGGGTTTTTAAACAATCTTGTGCATCCAATAGGTGTGCTTGTGTCATTGGATGAACATTTAGGTCATTTTCAATCTCCCTCGGCTTATTCAAGTCCAATTAGGGGTTTTAACCAATCTTGTGTATCCAAAAGGCGTGTTTGTGTCATTGGATGATTATTTAGGTCATTTTCGTCCCCCCTAGGCTTATTCTTGTCTAATTAGGTTTTTAACCAATCTTGTGCATCCAATAGGTGTGTTTGTTTCATTGGATGATTATTTAGGTCATTTTCAATCTCCCTCGGCTTATTCAAGTCCAATTAGGGGTTTTAACAAATCATGTGCATCCAATAGGTGTGTTTGTTTCATTGGATGATTATTTAGGTCATTTTCGTCCCCCCTAGGCTTATTCTTGTCCCAATCTTGTGCATCCAATAAGTTCATTTGTGTCATTGGATTAACATTTAGATCATTTTCATCCTCCCTAAGCATATTCTTGTCAAATTAGTGTTTTTAACCAATCTTGTGCATCCAATAGGTGTGTTTGTGTCATTGGATTAACATTTTGGTTATTTTCATCCCCCCTATACTTATTCTTGTCCAATTAGTGTTTTTAACCAATCTTGTGCAGCCATTAGGTGTGTTTGTGTCATTGCATGAACATTTAGGTCATTTTCGTCCTCCCTAGGCTTATTCTTGTGTAATTAGAGTTTTTAAACAATCTTGTGCATCCAATGGGTGTGTTTGTGTCATTGTATTGACATTTACGTCATTTTCCTCCTCCCTAGCCTTATTTTTCTCCAATTAGTGTTTTTAACCAATCTTGTGCATCCAATAGCTGGGTTTGTGTCATTGGATGAACACTTAGGTCATTTTCGTCCTCCCTATACTTATTCTTTTCCAATTAGGTTTTTAAACAATCCAATGCATACAAAAGGCGTGTTGGTGTCATTGGATGACCATTTAGGTCAATTTCATACTCCCTATGCTTATACTAGTCCAATTAGGGTTTTTTAATAATCTTGTGCATCCAATTGGTGTGTTTGTGTCATTCGATGAACATTTAAGTCGTTTTCGTCCTCCATAGACTTATTCTTGTCTAATTAGGATTTTGTAACCAATCTTGTGCATCCAATAAGTTCATTTGTGTCATTGGATTAACATGTCGATTATTTTCATCCTCCCTAGGCTTATTCTTGTTGAACTAGGGTTTTTATCCAATCTTGTGCATCCAATAAGTTCATTTGTGTCATTGGATTAACATTTTGGTAATTTTCATCCTTCCTAGGCTTATGCTTGTTCAACTAGGGTTTTTAGCCAATGTTGTGCATGCAATAGGAGTGTTTGTTTCATGGGATTCACATTTAGGTCATTTTCCTCCCCCTAGGCTTATTTTTGTCCAATTAGGGTTTTTAACCAATCTTGTGCATCCAATAGGTGTGTTTGTGTCATTGGATGAACATTTAGGTCATTTTCGTCCTCCATAGGTTTATTCTTATCCAATTAAGGTTTTTAACCAATCTTGTGCATCCTATAAGTTCATTTGTGTCATTGGACTAACATTATGTCATTTTCATCCTCACTAGGCTAATTCTTGTCCAATTAGGTTTTTAACCAATCTTGTGCATCCAGTAGGTGTGTTTGTATCATTGGATGAACATTTAGGTCTTTTATTCCTCTCTAGGCTTATTCTTGTCCAAATAGGGTTTTTAAATAATCTTGTGCATCTAATAGGTGTGTTTGTGTCATTGGATGAACATTTAGGTCCTTTTCGTCCTCCCTAGGCATATTCTTGTCCAATTACGGTTTTTAACCAATCTTGTGCATCCAATAAGTTCATTTGTCTCATTGGATTAACATTTAGGTCATTTTCGTCCTCCCTAGGCTTATTCTTGTCCAATTAGGGGTTTTAACAAATCATGTGCATCCAATAGGTGTGTTTGTGTTATTGGATGAAATGTTCGGTCATATTCGTCCTCCCTAGGCTTATTCTTGTCCAATTAGGGTTTTTAACCAATCTCGTGCATCCAATAGGTGTGTTTGTGTCATTGGATGAACATTTAGGTCATTTTCGTCCTCCCTAGGCTTATTCTTGTCCAATTAGGGGTTTTAACCTATCTTGTGCGTCCAATAAGTTCATTTGTGTCATAGGATGAACATTTAGGTCATTTTCGTCCTCCCTAGGCGTATTCTTGTCCAATTAGGGTTTTTAACCAATCTTGTGCATCCAATAGGTGTGTTTCTGTCATTGGATTGACATTTACGTCATTTTCCTTCCCCTAGCCTTATTCTTGTCCAATTAGGGTTTTTAACCAATCTTGTGCATCCAATAGCTGTGTTTGTGTCATTGGATGAACATTTAGGTCATTTTCGTCCTCCCTATACATATTCTTGTCTAATAAGGATATTTAACCAATATTGTGCATCCAATAAGTTCATTTGTGTCATTGGATTAACATTTATGTCATTTTCATCCTCCCTAAGCTTATTCTTGTCCAATTAGGGTTTTTGACATATCTTGTGCATCCAATAGGTTGTTTGTGGCATTGGATCAACATTTAGGTCATTTTCGTCCTCCCTATACTTATTCTTGTCCGATTAGTGTTTTTAACCAATCTTGTGCATCCATTAGGTGTGTTTGTGCCATTGCATGATTATTTAGGTCATTTTCGTCCTCTCTAGGCTTATTCTTGTCCAATTAGAGTTTTTAAACAATCTTGTCCACCCAATAGGTTTGTTTGTGTCATTGGATGAACTTTTCAGTCATTTTCGTCCTCCCTAGACTTATTCTTGTCCAATTAGGGTTTTTAAACAATCTAATGCATCCAATAGGTGTGTGTGTGTCATTGGATGAACAATTAGGTTAATTTCGTCCAACCTATGCTTATTCTAGTCCAATTAGGGTTTCTAAGCAATCTTGTGCGTCCAAATTGTGTGTTTGTGTCATTCGATGAACATTTAAGTCGTAATCGACATCCCTAGGCTTATTCTTGTCCAATTTGATTTTTAAACAAATCTTGTGCATCTAATAGGTCTGTTTGTGTCATTGGATGAACATTTAGGTCATTTTCGTCCTCCCTAGGCTTATTCTAATCAAATTAGGGATTTTAAACAATCATGTGCATCCAATAGGTGTGTTTGTGTCATTGGATAATTATTAAAGTCATTTTCGTCCCCCCTAGGCTTATTCTTGTCTAATTACGGGTTTTAACCAATCTTGTGCATCCAATAAGTTCATTTGTGTCATTGGATTAACGTTTCGGTTTTTTTCTATCTTCTTAGGCATATTCTTGTCCAATTAGGTTTTTAAACCAATCTTGTTCATCCAACAGGTGTGTTTGTATCTTTGGATGAACATTTAGGTCATTATCGTCCTCCCTAGTCTTATTCAAGTCCAATTAGGGTTTTTAAATAATCTTGTGCATCGATTAGGCGTGTCTGTGTCATTGGATGAACATTTAGGTCATTTTCATCCTCCCTAGGCTTGTTCTTGTTCCATTAGGTTTTTTAACCAATCTTGTGAATCCAATATGTGTGTTTGTGTAATTGGATGAACGTTTAGGTCATTTTCGTCCTATGTAGGGTTATTCTTGTCCAATAGGTGTGTTTGTGTCATGGGATGAACATTTAGGTCATATTCTTCCACCCTAGGCTTATTCTTGTCGAATTATGGTTTTTAACCAATCTTGTGCATCCAATAGGAGTGTTTTTGTCATTGGATTCATATTTAGGTCATTTTCGTCCTCCATAGACTTATTATTGTCCAATTAGGGTTTTTAACCAATGGTCTGCATCCAATAGGTGTGTTTGTGTCATTGGATTAACATTTAGCTCATTTTCGTCCTCCCTAGGCTTATTCTTGTCCAATTAGGGTTTTTAAACAATCTTGTGCATCCAACAGGTGTGTTTGTGTCAATGGATGAACATTTAGGCCATATTCTTCCACCCTAGACTTATTCTTGTTCGATTAGGTTTTTAACCAATCTTGTGCATCCAATAGGTGTCATTGTATCATTGGATGAACATTTAGGTCGTTTTCGTCCTCCGTAGGTTTATTCTAGTCCAATTAGGGTTTTTAAACAATCTTGTGCATCCAATAGGTGTGTTTGTGTCATTGGATGAACATTTAGAGCATATTCTTCCTCCCTAGGCTTATTCTTGTGCAGTTTGGGTTTTTAAACAATCTTGTGTATCCAATATGTGTGTTTGTGTCATTGGATGAACATTTAGGTCATTTTCGTCCTCCCTTGGTTTATTCTAGACCAATTAGGGTTTTTAACCAATCGTGTACATCCAATAGGTGTGTTTGTGTCATTGGATGAACATTTAAGTCATTTTCGTCCTCCATAGACTTATTCTTGTCCAACAAGGGTTTTTAAAAAATCTTGTGCATCGAATAGGTGTGTTTAGGTCATTGGATGAACATTGAGGTCCTTTTCGTCATCCCTAGGCATATTCTTGTCCAATTACGGTTTTTAACCAAACTTGTGCACCCAATAAGTTCATTTGTCTCATTGGATTAACATTTAGGTCATTTTCGTCCTCCCTAGGCTTATTCTTGTCCAATTAGGGGTTTTTACAAATCATGTGCATCCAATAGGTGTGTTTGTGTTATTGGAAGAACATTAAGGTCATTTTCTTCGTCCCTAGCCTTATTGTTGTCCAATTAGGGGTTTTAACCAATCTCGTGCATCCAATAGGTGTGTTTGGGTCATTGGATAAACATTTTTGTCATTTTCATCCTCCCTAGTCTTATTCTTGTCCGATTAGGTTATTAACCAATCTTGTGCATCCAATAGGTGTCATTTTATCATTGGATGAACATTTATGTCATTTTCGTCCTCCGTAGGTTTATTCTAGTCCAATTAGGGTTTTCAAACAATCTTGTGCATCCAATTGGTGTGTTTGTGTCATTGGATGAACATTAAGGTCATTTTTCTCCTCCCTAGTCTTATTCTAGTCCAATTATAGTTTTTAAACAATCTTTTGCATCCAATAGATGTGTTTGTGTCATTGGATGAACATTTAGGTCATTTTCGTCCTCCAAAGGGTTATTCTTATCCAATTGAGGTTTTTAACCAATCTCATGCATCCAATAAGTTCATTTGTGTCATTGGATGAACATTTAGGTCATTTTCAACCTCTGTAGGTTTTTTCTGGTCCAATTAGGTTTTTTATCCAATCTTATGCATCCAATAGGTGTGTTTGTATCATTTGATGAACATTTAGGTCATTTTCGTCCTCCCTAGGCTTATTCTTGTCCAATTAGGGTTTTTAAATACTCTTGTGCATCCAATAGGTGTGTTTGTGTCATTGGATGAACTTTTAGGTTATTTTTGTCGTCCCTAGGCTTATTCTTGTCCAATTAGGGTTTTTAACCAATGTTGTGCATCCAATAGGTGTGTTTGTGTCATTTGATGAACATTTAGATCATATTCGTCCTCCATAGGCTTATTCTAATCAAATTAGGGTTTTTAAAGAATCTTGTGCATCCAATAGGTGTGTTTGTGTCATTGGATGAACATTTAGGTCATTTTCATCCTCCCTAAGCTTATTCTAGTCCAATTATGGTTTTTAAACAATCTTGTGCATCCAATAGGCGGGTTTGTGTCATTGGATGAACATTTAGTTCATTTTCGTCCTCCCTAGGTTTATTCTAGTCCAATTAGGATTTTTAACCGATCTTGTGCATCCAAAAGGTGTGTTTGTGTAATTGAATGAACATTTAGGTCATTTTCGTCCTCCCTAGATATTTTCTTGTCCAACTAGGGTTTTTAACCAATCTTGTGCATCCAATAGGTGTGTTTGTGTAATTGAATGAACATTTAGGTCATTTTCGTCCTCCCTAGATATTTTCTTGTCCAACTAGGGTTTTTAACCAATCTTGTGCATCCAATAGGTGTGTTTGTGTAATTGAATGAACATTTAGGTCATTTTCGTCCTCCCTAGATATTTTCTTGTCCAACTAGGGTTTTTAACCAATCTTGTGCATCCAATAGGTGTGTTTGTGTAATTGAATGAACATTTAGGTCATTTTCGTCCTCCCTAGATATTTTCTTGTCCAACTAGGGTTTTTAACCAATCTTGTGCATCCAATAGGTGTGTTTGTGTAATTGAATGAACATTTAGGTCATTTTCGTCCTCCCTAGATATTTTCTTGTCCAACTAGGGTTTTTAACCAATCTTGTGCATCCAATAGGTGTGTTTGTGTAATTGGATTCACATTTAGGTCATTTTCCTTCTCCCTCCGCTTATTCTTGTCCAATTAGAGTTTTTAACCAATCTTGTACATCTAATAGGTGTGTTTGTGTCAGTGGATTCACATTTAGGTCATTTTCGTCCTCCCTAGGCTTATTCTAATCAAGTTAGGGTTTTTAAACAATCTTGTGCATCCAATAAGTGTGTTTGTGTCATTGGATGAGCATTTAGGTCATTTTCATCCTCTGTCGGGTTATTCAAGTCCAATTAGGGTTTTTAACCAATCTTGTGCATCCAATAGGTGTGTTTGTGTCATTGGATGAATATTTAGGTCATTTTCGTCCTCCCGAGACTTATTCTTGTCCAATTAGGGTTTTAACAAATCTTGTGCATCCAATAGGTGTGTTTGTGTCATAGGATCAACATTTTGGTCATTTTCGTCCTCCCAATACTTATTCTTGTCCTATTAGTGTTATTCTTGTCCAATTAGGGTTTTTAAACAATCTTGTGCATCCAATAGGTGTGTTTGTGTCATTGGATGAACATTTAGGTCATATTCTTCCTCCCTAGGCTTATTCTTGTCCAATTAGGGGTTTTAACCAAACTTGTGCATCCAATAGGAGTGTTTGTGTCATTGGATTCACATTTAGGTCATTTTCGTCCTCCATAGACTTATTTTTGTCCAATTAGGGTTTTTAACCAATCTTGTGCATCCAATAGGTGTCTTTGTGTCATTGGATTAACATTTAGTTCATTTTCATCCTCCCTAGGCTTATTATTGTCCAATTAGGGTTTTTAAACAATCTTGTGCATCCAATAGGTGTGTTTGTGTCATTGGATGAACATTTAGGTCATATTCTTCCTCTCTAGGCTTATTCTTGTCCAATTAGGGTTTTTAAACAATCTTGTGCATCCAATAGGTGTGTTTGTGTCATTGGATGAACATTTAGGTTATTTTTATCCTGCCTAGGTTTATTCTAGTCTAATTAGGATTTTAAACCAATCTTGTGCATCCAATAGGTGTGTTTGTGTCATTGGATGACCATTTAGGTCATTTTCGTCCTCCCTAGACGTATTCTTGTCCAACTAGGTGTTAGGAATAATGGCCTCTTTTAGTTCGAAGATATGAGAGTTATTAAACAAATTATCAAAGATCAGTAGTGGAATATATTCAGGAGCAATGATTCACACAGTTGCAAATATTATCAATATATGAGAACAGAAACTGTTGTATTAGCGGGAGAAGGAGAGACTGTTGTATTAACCTCAACAAGTGTTTCCTCCCCATGAGGTTCAGAGCTATCTAGGTTGGGTGGGTTTGGATCTTCTGTTGCTTGTCGGCCTGTATCTGCAATATCCTCAAATGACATCTTAAGGCCTAGATGTTCTTGTATTGCAGCTACATCCCGAGTGACAGAATCAAGCGATGCCTGGAGAGTCTTGAGAGATGCCTCTACTCGTGCATTGTGAGCAGCTTGAATCTCCATGAATTCAAGCAGCTTCGTCAAGACCACAGAATGTGCTTCGACTGGCTCAGCTTGTTCTGCAGTTGGCTGCACTTGTTCAGTAGTTGGCTGAGCTCTAGTCCATATGCTGTTGATGCACTTCAGTTGCATTTGGTTAACTATGGATTCACCAAATGTGAGGGTGGTTTTGACAGATTCTTCATTGGCCACAAACACCTTGAAATGCCTCTGAATCTTCGTAACCAGCTAGGGATAGGGGAACGGGTGCTTGCCTTGTGCTGATTCGATCATATTCAGCAGCACGATCCAAGCCCAGCTCATCCTGAGCTCTTTGTACAGTCCCCATAGCAGGATGATATCCAGCCGCTGTACAACTGCGTGATTGCCGATGCGAGGTACTAACATTCGAGTTAACACGTACATGATCATACGGTGATGAACCTTCATCTAACCCGTTGGAAGGGATACCTTCTCAACAAAACCTTCGATCCTCAGGTCCTGTATGACCGCATGCCTGTCTACTGATGATTCCCATCCTTCATCATCAGAGTCAGCTTCTTCTCTTCCATCAATGGTTTGACCATAGAATGGTAAACCCGTCAGCTTAGAGAATTCCTCAAAAGTCATTGAAATTCTCTTGCCGTTGACTTCAGCAGTGAATCCAGTTGTGGTTATCTTGAAAGTTGCGTAAAAAGCTCTAATTAACCTTGGGTAAATTTCCAGTGAGCAAGAAAGGAAATCCATCAATCCATGAAATCTCAAATGGTTTTGGAAGGTAAAACCATTTGAATCAAAATATGTGAAATCCAAAGTCCTCGCCTCTTGGATTTTTCTTTTCAAGAAGGAAGAAGGCTGAGAACTGTCTTCAACTGATTTACCTTTAGAAGGCAGAGCCTTCTTTGGTTGAGGGGAAGTCTTCTTCTTCTTCTTCTAGGTAGCTACCTTCATAGCATCACCCATAAGTTTCTCAGTTGGAGGAGCTTTCCTCTTTATGTAGGTTCCTGAGAAGTAGCAACAACCTTTCCCTTGTCCTTAGCCAATACCTTGTGACTAGGTATTGACACTCTTTTGGCTGGAGGAGAAGGTGGTGGAGGTGAAGGTGTTCTTCCACTTGATGTAGAAGATGAATCTAGTGAAATTGATTTAGATGAAGATGATGGACGCCTTGCAGTTTGTTTAACGCATGCCATTGTAGTTTGTAGATAGAAGATTGTTGAGATGATTGATTGAGAAGGATTGAGAAGCAGCAGAGATTGAGTATCAGTGAGAAAACTGAGAGCAGAAGGTGAAAATGGGTTGAGAAATCGATTTAGGGTTTATATAGAACTGTTCAGAATCGATTTCCCAATCGGTTATTTTTCACTTCTGGGTTTACCAAATCGATTGCCCAATCGATTAGGTTACCGTTGTTTGAAAAGTATTCGTTACACCCACTTCCAACAGCTATAATTTTTCTCAACGGGCATCTTGTAAATCGATTTCCCAATCGATTTAGTAATTGAACCTTCTTTACTAAATCGATGTCCAAATCGATTTCCTCTTAAGTTCAGAAAACTCCAAATCTCAACATCGATTTCCAAATCGATTCACATAAGTGCAGGGCCAAAACAAAGCTGATCCAATCGATTTCCCAATCGATGCTCGGGTTTGAGGTTGGAAAACTTCTCAAATTTGTGGATGACTTAACCAAATAATCGATTATTCAATCGATTCATTAAAAGATTTTCCAAATCTATAATCGATTTCCCAATCGATTGAGGTAATCCAAGCTTCAACATTCTGACTTCTGAGATGTGATAAATCGATTATGAAATCGATTCCAGTATTTGTGACATAGAGAAATAAACCACTAAGTACCAAAAAATCGATTATGCAATCGATTATCCTGTTTCCAATTTGACAATTTAAAACATTGTGCATCATAAATTGATTATACAATCGATTTTGTAATGCAATTTTCCTATCTGGCCACAGGATAATCGATGTAGCAATCGATTTTGTCATATGGATCAGATTTCATTGAGATCTATAATACCAAGTTTCATTCTTATAAAGAAGAAACTGTCCTTGGGCAAGGCTTTGGTGAAAATATCAGCCAACTGATCAGTTGTATTGACATATTCAAGCTTGATCTTACCCTGTTGATATTGATCCCTAATGAAGTGATGCCTAATCTCTATATGCTTGGTTCTAGTGGCAGGGTTCTTAGTGATATTAATAGCACTAGTATTTTCCCACATGATAGGCACGGTACCTAGATCAACACCAAAAACAGAGAGGTGTTGCTGCATCCAAAGAATCTGTGCACAACAGCTACCAGCAGCTACATACTTAGCTTCAGCAGTTGAGAGTGCAACACTGTTTTGTTTCTTGCTATGCCAAGAAACAAAAGAGTTCCCTAGTAGTTGGCAAGTACCAGATGTACTCTTTCTGTCCAATTTGCAGCTAGCAAAATCAGAATCATAATAACCAACTAGAGTGCAAGTAGATCCCTTAGGATACCACAAACCTAGGTGGGATTCTTTTGGATTGGCTTGGTATCTAGCACACATGCACACACTAAACATAATGTCTGGTCTACTAGCTGTAAGGTATAATAAGGATCCAATCATGCCTCTAAACAAAGTCATATCTACAATTTTTCCTTTCTCATCTCTATCTAAATGGCAAGCTTGACTCATAGGTGTATTAATGGATTTAAACTTATCAAAACCAAACTTCTTTAAAAGATCATTACAATATTTGGTTTGACTTAGGAAAATGCCATTCTTGCTTTGCTTAATTTGAAATCCCAAGAAGTAAGTTAATTCTCCCATCATGGACATTTCAAATTTTCCTTTCATAGTATTTTCAAATTCTTTGCAAAGCTTATTATTTGTTGATCCAAATATTATGTCATCAACATAAATTTGGACCAATAGAATGTCTTTTCCTTGTCTTTTGATGAAAAGTGTCTTATCTACATTTCCCCTTGAAAAATTTTCTTGTAAGAGGAAATTGCTTAGCTTTTCATACCAAGCTCTTGGAGCTTGTTTCAAGCCATAGAGGGCTTTTGTCAGTTTAAACACATGATTTGGAAGCTTAGGATCTTCAAAACCAGGTGTTTGACTCACAAAGACTTCCTCTTGGATGTCTCCATTTAAAAAGGCACTTTTAACATCCATTTGATAAAGTTTAAAGTCCATTATACATGCATAAGCAAACAGGATTCTAATGGCTTCTAGTCTAGCTACTGGGGCATAGGTTTCATCATAGTCTATTCCCTCTTCTTGGTTGTAACCCTTGGCCACTAACCTAGCTTTATTCCTAGTAATTACCCCATTCTCATCAATTTTGTTTCTAAACACCCACCTAGTTCTTCAAGCTTGATCTTACCCTATTGATATTGATCTCTAATGAAGTGATGCCTAATCTCTATATGCTTAGTTCTAGAATGCATGACAGGGTTCTTAGTGAACAGATTCCTCTATAGTTTTGGTTCTTTTATTGTAGATTCTATAGGCCTTACTAGACTGGGAATAACCTAGAAAGATACCCTCATCTGCCTTAGGATCAAACTTTCCTAGATGTTCTTTGCCATTGTTTAACACAAAGCACTTGCATCCAAAGACCCTAAAGTAAGAGATGTTTGGTTTTCTACCCTTGTATAACTCATAGGGAGTTTTTCTAAGTATTGGCCTTATAAGAACTCTATTCACTACATGTGTGGCAGTGTTTATAGCATCAGCCCAAAAATACTTAGGAAGATTTGAGTCTTTAATCATAGTTCTAGATAGTTCCTCTAAAGACCTATTCTTCCTTTCTACTACTCCATTTTGCTATGGAGTTCTAGGGGCTGAGTATATATGGTGAATTCCATTCTGTTCACAGTAAGTGTTAAAGGAATCATTCTGGAATTCTCCACCATGATCACTCTTGATGGATATTATTTTCTGGTTCTTCTCATTTTGAACTAAAATAGCAAATTTTTTGAAAATTGAGAAGGCCTCACTCTTGTGAGTCAGAAAAAATGTCCAAGTATACCTAGAGTAATCATCTACCAACACATAACCATACAAGTTTCCTCCAAAACTTCTAACCTGAGATGGACCAAAAAGATCCATATGTACCAACTGTAGGACCCTATTGGTTTGGACTAAGTCTATAAGGGGGAAAGATGACTTAACTAGTTTACTCTTCTCACAGGAGTCACACAACCTATCCTTAGAGAATTTTCTATTTGGGAGTCCTAGTACTAACTGCTTACTAACTAGTTTGTTCAAGTGGTCCATATGAATATGAGCCACTCTCTTATGCCACAACGAGTTCTCATCAGCATTAGATAATAAGCAACGAATATCATTTGCAGGTAAGGAGTCAAAATCTATCATGTAAATGTTGTTACCTCTTTTACCTGCCAATTTCATGCCTTTAACTTCCCTATGCTCAAGTGTACAAGACAGAGAAGTAAAGTGTACCTAAAATCCTTTGTCACACAGCTGAATAATACTTAGTAAATTGTGTTTCAAACCTTCGATGAATAAAACGTCTTTGATAACAGCAGTTGATTTGCTTCCTATACCTCCAATGCCTAGGATCTTCCCTTTGTTATTGTCACCATATTTGACAAATCCACCATCTTTTAAGTTCAGAGACAAGAACTTTGACTTGTCTCCAGTCATATGCTTGGAACATCCACTATCTAGGTACCATGAATGAGTCCTGGATGTCAAGCATATCTGCAAAAAATGATTCAAGTTTTGGATTTAGGTACCCAATTTAAATTGGGTCCTAGAGGATTAGTTTCAAATACTTGTGTCTTAACTTTCCAAATCTGTTTCCATCCTCTGTTGGCCAGTTTTTTTAGTTTACAATTGAAAACCTTATGACCCTTTTTACAGCAAAAGTGGCATAAAACAGCAGAGGATGAATTCTGATTTGGTTTAGTGAAGATATCATGCATATGCCTAGATCTAACAACTTTCTAATTCTTTTTAACATTCCTGTTTTGTCTATAGCCAAGTCCAGGTTTAACATTTAGATTTCATTGGTTTCCAAGAAGCATATCTAAATTGTTTTTACCACTATTGAACTTATCTAAATCACATTTCAGTGCATAAGTTTCCTTTTTCAAATTTTCATTTGTGTCTTTAAGAGACTCATGTTTCAAATTAATCTCATCATACAACATGCACTTTTCTTCTAACAGTTTCTTAGTACTAATTAACTGTTTGATTACATTAACATATTCATCATGCAGTTCATTGAATGCGTCATGTAATTCATCATAAGAAGGATTGGATTTAGAACTTACCTCACTATCAGAATCTGATTCTGTGTTGGCCATAAGACAAAGATTAGCTTCTTCATCTTCTGAAGATGCAGATGACTCTTCATCATTATCGTTCCAGGCAATGTAGGCTTTTCTGGTCTTAGGAAGTGGTTGATTGCCTTTAACCTTTGAAGTCTTATTTCTGTTTTGCAATTGGAAGCACTCAGATTTTATGTGTCCTGTCTTCCCACACTCAAAGCAAGTTATCTTGCTGTCATGAGTCTTTGAGCTTGAGGGCTTTCTTGGCTTGTTATCTTTCTTTTTCAGAAATTTTTTGAATTTTCTGACCAGTAGTCCAAGTTCTGAATCTTCATCAGTCTCACTGTTTGAATCTTCAATGCAGATCTCTTGTTCAGACTTTGTTTGATGTGCTTGGACTTTAAGAGACAACCCTTTTCTTTTTCTGTCAGTTTGTTCAGCTTCACTCAGTCTGTGCAGTTCCATCTCATGCTCTCTTAATTTTCCAAATAGTGTGGCAATTGACATGCTACCAAGGTCTTTTGATTCTGCTATGGCAGTGATTTTTGGCTGCCACTCTCTGGTCAAACATCTCATAACCTTGTTGATTTGTTGCTCATTGTCAATCACCTTACCAAGAGCATTCAGATTATTGACTATGTGAGTAAATCTTGTCTGCATATCATTGAAAGATTCCTCTTTCTTCATGTTGAACAACTCATACTCATGCATTAATGTGTTGATTCGGGATCTTTTTACATCTGTTGTTCCTTCATGCGTTTGTTGCAATGTGTCCCACATCTCTTTGGCAGTTTTGCAGTTAGACACTCTAAAGAATTCATCAGCGCTTAAGGCAGAGGTAATAATGTTTTTAGCCTTAGCATTGTATCCAACCTTTTTCTTGTCATCCTCAGACCAATCTGATCTGGGTTTAGGAATTGCTGAATCACCTATGCTAGCTATGGTTGGTAGAAAAGGACCATCTATTACTGCTTCAAGAACGTCAAGGCTACATGCTTCAAGAAAGATCAACATCCTCTCTTTCCAATACATGTATGCTGCTCCATTGAATGCAGGAGGTCTTGTCAAGGACGCCCCTTCTCCCAGAAAATCTGCATAGGACATTTTATCGTTTATGACAGTTAGTCTACAAAAAGAACAGGCTCTTGATGCCAATTGTTAGAAATAATGGCCTCTGTTAGTTCAAAGATAGGAGAGTTATTAAACAAATTATGAAAGATCGGTAGCAGAATATATTTAGGAGCAATGATTCACACAGTTGCAAATATTATCAATATATGAGAACAGAAACAATGCTTAACTCAGAATGTTAATCAAGACATAAAATCATTAATTCATACATTCAAGAATACGCATTTATGCAATATCAAAATAAAGAGTAGGGATAAGAAACAAGTGCACCAAGATTTATACTGGTTCAACTATCAGTTTGATAGCCTACATCCAGTTCTGAAATCCAACAAGATTTCAGCCTTTTCCTTTAGAATGAATTGAGACCATTTTATAGATTGTCCAGCTTCCACAAAGCCTATCTATCTAACTCACTCACTCTTGTTTCTATACCACCTAATCCTTGGAGTTAATCGCCTAACTCTCACAAGATCTAGGTGAAGCTTCTTCTTGATAATCTCACACCAACAAAGATAACTACCAGTTTCCTTACTGGATTTCTAAACCTTCAATTACAGAAAATTGTCTTTTTCAGAGAATTAAAGAATATCAAGACTTTGACTCAACCACAAAAGTATCTCACACAAAAAGTATTTAGCCAATGTATATTTTGTGTGTTGTAAAAACTTTCTCTCAAAGTGTTTATCAAAGTTATTCAAAAGTTGTCAAAAAGTTTTCCAAAATTTATCAAAACGTTGTTCAAAAAAGTAATTGAATCTGCTTATATATATTCAGAAAAACATCAGGACAATCGATTGCTCAATCGATTTTATAATGTTTTAAAGCTAGGTAAATCGATTGCCCAATCGACTTTCGCATGTCTTGTTTTTCTTGAATCTTGAACATATAAGCAAGAATCGATTTGCCAATCGATTCTTTTAATACATAAATCAGAATTGATACTATGATTGTATCAGAATCGATTGAGTAATCGATTATAGGTGTTTTGTTCAAACAACGAGATCAAAACAATCGATTGCTCAGTCGACTTCATAATCACATTCAGAATCGATTTGGCAATGAGTTGAATCCTTTCTATAACTTAAACATTAGCTTTAATCGATTGGTCAATCGATTGTGCTGATCACAGTGACTCAGACTTTTATATCAATCAATTTTCCAATCAATTGTGCTGATCAAAGTGACTCAGACATTTACGTCAATCGATTTTCCAATCGATTGTGCTTGTTACAGAACCTCAGCTATTTTGTCAAAATCAATGTGCCAATCGATTTATTCAAAGTTGTTCTGATAAATGATTAACTGCAATCAGTTGCCTAATCGATTGCCACAAACTTGTAGTTTAAGAAATCTAATTCAATTGGTATGCTAATCGATTTGTTGGATCATAGAACTTATTCCTGATTAAAAATTTTGTCACAATCGATTTGTCAATCGATTGATTGAATAAATGGTAGGATCTGTGATTTGCAAAATCGATTAATCAATGGATGTCCCAATCGATTGTCCAATTGATTGGATTTATCCCAGAACTCAGGTTTCACTAAAAACCTTTAACTAATCGATTGCCCAATCGATTTGTGTAGTGAAAACCCTTGTTCTGAGTCAGACAATCGATTGCCCAATTGATTCATCAATTCACTTATTAGTTGATTGATTTATATTCATTGGCAAAGACATAAGTATGAGACCATAGTGATAAGTCTACCCAACTAACTACTATGACACCTAATTACACTACACATATTTGCATCTTTCTCAAGCATATCCTCCAACTTTGGTTGATTCCTTCAGTTGCAAGCTTTTGTTCCAAGTGTATGGTGTCTTCTTGTTTGCCTGAAATGTTTCTTAATTCAAATCATTAGATCAATCAAATATTTCATATGTACTGTATGTTTGGGAATTAAATCAAAAACATGATCAGGGAAGCTCATAACTTACACTAGGGTTTTTAAAAAATCTTGTGCATCCAATAGGTGTGTTTAGGTCATTGGACGAACATTTAGGTCCTATTCGTCCTCCGTAGGCATATTCTTGTCCTATTAGGTTTTTAACCAATCTTGTGCATCCAATAAGTTCATTTGTGTCATTGGATGAACATTTAAGTCATTTTCATCCTCCCTAGGCTTATTCTTGTCCAATTACGGTGTTGAACCAATCTTATGCATCCAATAAGTTCATTTGTGTCATTGGATGAACATTTAAGTCATTTTCATCCTCCCTAGGCTTATTCTTGTCCAATTAAGGTTTTTAACCAATCTTGTGCATCCAATAAGTTCATTTGTGTCATTGGATGAACAATTAGGTCAATTTCAATCTCCCTAGGCTTTTTCTTGTCCAATTAGGGTTTTTAGACAATCCTGTTCATCCAATAGATGTGTTTGTGTCATTGGATGAACATTTAGGTCTTTTTCGTCCTCCTTAGGCTTATTCTTGTCTAATTAGGGTTTTTAACCAATCTTGTGCATCAAAAAGTCGTGTTTGTGTCATTGGTTGAACATTTAAGTCATTTTCGTCCTCCCTTGGCTTATTCTTGTCCATGTAGGATTTTTAAACAATCTTGTGCATCCATTAAGTGTGTTTGTGTCATTGGATGAACATTTAGGTCATTTTCGTCCTCCCTAGGCTTATTCTTGTCCAATTAGTGTTTTTAACCAATCTTGTGCATCCAATAAGTTCATTTGTGTCACTGGATTAACATTTAGGTCATTTTCGTCCTCCTTAAGCTTATTCTTGTCCATTTAGGGTTTTTAACCAATCTTGTGCATCCAATAGGTGTGTTTGTGTCATTGGATGAACATTTAAGTCATTTTCATCCTCCCTAGGCTTATTCTTGTCCAATTAGGGTTTTTAAACAATCTTGTGCATCCAATAGTGTGTTTGTGTCATTGGATGAACATTTAGGTCATTTTCGTCCTCCATAGGTTTATTCTTGTCCAATTAGGGTTTTTATACAATCTTGTGCATCCAATAGGTGTGATTGTGTCATTGGATGAACAATTAGGTTATTTTCGTCCTCCCTAGGTTTATTCTAGTCCAATTAGGGTTTTTAACCAATCTTGTCCATCCAATAGGTGTGTTTGGGTCATTGGTCTAACATTTAGGTGATTTTCGTCCTCCCTAGGCTTATTCTTGTCCAATTACGGTGTTTAACCAATCTTATGCATCCAATAAGTTCATTTGTATCATTGAATTTACATTTAGGTAATTTTCGTCCTCCCTAGGCTTATTCTTGTCCAATTAAGGTTTTTAACCAATCTTGTGCATCCAATAAGTACATTTGTGTCATTGGATTAACATTTAGGTCAATTTCTTCCTCCATAGGCATATTCTTGTCAAATTAGGGTTTTAAACAATCTTGTGCATCCAATAAGTTCATTTATGCAATCGAATGAACAATTAGGTCATTTTCGTCCTACCTAGGCTTATTCTTGTCTAATTAAAGTTTTTAAACAATCTTGTGCATCCAATAAGTTCATTTGTATCATTGGATTAACATTTAATAAGATTGGTAGTTTTTAACCAATCTTGTGCAACCAATAGGTGTGTTTGTGTCATGAGATGAACATTTAAGTCATTTTTGTCCTCCCTAGGTTTATTCTAGTCCAGTTAGGGTTTTTAAACAATCTTGTGCATCCAATAGGTGTGTTTGTGTCATTAGATGAACATTTAGGTCATTTTCGTCCTCCCTAGGCTTATTCTTGTCCAATTAAGGTTTTTAACCAATCTTGTGCATCCAATAAGTTCATTTGTGTCATTGGATTAACATTTAGGTCATTTCCGTCCTCCCTAGGCTTATTCTTGTCCAATTAAGGTTTTTAACCAATCTTGTGCATCCAATAAGTTCATTTGTGTCATTGGATTAACATTTAGGTCATTTCCGTCCTCCCTAGGCTTATTCTTGTCCAATTAAGGTTTTTAACCAATCTTGTGCATCCAATAAGTTCATTTGTGTCATTGGATTAACATTTAGGTCATTTCCGTCCTCCCTAGGCTTATTCTTGTCCAATTAGAGTTTTTAAACAATCTTGTGCATCCCATAGGTGTGTTTGTGTCATTGGATGAACATTTAGGTCATTTTCGTCCTCCCTAAGTTTATTCAAATCCCTTAGGATTTTTAACCAATCTTGTGCATCCAATAAGTTCATTTGTGTCATTCGATTTACATTTAGGTAATTTTTGTCCTCCCTAGGCTTATTCTTGTCCAATTAAGGATTTTAACCAATCTTGTGCATCCAATAAGTTCATTTGTGTTATTGGATTAACATTTAGGTCTTTTCGTCCTCCCTAGGCTTATTCTTGTCCAATTAAGGTTTTTAACCAATCTTGTGCATCCAATAAGTTCATTTGTGTCATTCGATTTACATTTAGGTAATTTTCGTCCTCCCTAAGTTTCTTCTAGTCCAATTAGGGTTTTTAACCAATCTTGTGCATCCAATAAGTTCAGTTGTGTAATTGAATTTACATTTAGATAATTTCCGTCCTCCCCAGGCTTATTCTTGTCCAATTAGGGTTTTTAAACAATCTTGTGCATCCACTAGATGTGTTTGTGTCATTGGATGAACATTTAGGTTATTTTCGTCCTCCCTATACTTATTCTTGTCCAATTAGAGTTTTTAAACAATCTTGTGCATCCACTAAATTTGTTTGTGTTATTGGATGAACATTTAGGTCATTTTCGTCCTCCCTATACTTATTCTTGTCCAATTAGAGTTTTTAAACAATCTTGTGCATCCACTAAATTTGTTTGTGTTATTGGATGAACATTTAGGTCATTTTCGTCCTCCCTATACTTATTCTTGTCCAATTAGAGTTTTTAAACAATCTTGTGCATCCACTAAATTTGTTTGTGTTATTGGATGAACATTTAGGTCATTTTCGTCCTCCCTATACTTATTCTTGTCCAATTAGAGTTTTTAAACAATCTTGTGCATCCACTAAATTTGTTTGTGTTATTGGATGAACATTTAGGTCATTTTCGTCCTCCCTATACTTATTCTTGTCCAATTAGAGTTTTTAAACAATCTTGTGCATCCAATAAGTTCATTTGTGTCATTGAATTAACATTTAGGTCATTTCCGTCCTCCCTAGGCTTATTCTTATCCAATTAGGGTTTTAAACCAATCTTGTGCTTGCAATAAGTTCGTTTGTGTCATTGGATGAACATTTAAATCAACTTTGTTCTCCCTAGGCTTATTCTTGTCCAATTAGGGTTTTTAAATAATCCTGTTCATCCAATAGGTGTGTTTGTGTCATTGGATGAACATTTAGGTTCGTGATCCCTA
>NC_021162.2:23295541-23303973 GCF_000331145.2 Cicer arietinum | reverse complement strand
GTGTTGATTTGGGGGAAAATGAATCTAAGGCTTTATGGGTAAAATCTTAGAGTTAGGTTTTGGTTATATTGATGAATGTTTCGTGGAAAATGAATTTAAACTCATTTATGTATGATTTTGAGTAAATGAAACTTGTTGTGTTTGAGTGGTGGATTGTGTTGATTTGTGTTCGTCGTATTTGACGTGTTCTTAATTAATACTGATGAAATTTGATATGTGTATGGTTGGATTTTGTGGAGAAATGAATTGATGTGTTTTGGTATGAGTTGTGGATTGGATCTGATAATAGGTTTGAGTTGTTTTGTGTGGAATTTGAAAACCATTAGAGTTAAACGAGTATTAAGAATGGGGAATCTCTTAATGTCTACGTTTACTTAATGTTGGCGTGAAAACCATTAGAGTTAAACGAGTATTAAAAATGGGGAATCTTTTAATATCTCGGTTTACTTAATGCGTGTTTGAGAAAATCGTTTAAGTTAAACAAGTATTAAGAATGGGGAATCTCTTAATGTCTACGTTTACTTAATGTTGGCGTGAAAACCATTAGAGTTAAACGAGTATTAAAAATGGGGAATCTTTTAATATCTCGGTTTACTTAATGCGTGTTTGAGAAAATCGTTTAAGTTAAACGAGTATTAAGAATGGGGAATCTCTTAATATTTCTGTTTGCTTAATGTTTGTTGTGAAAATCGTTTAAGTTAAAAGAATATTTAGAATGGGGAATCTCTTAATATTTCTGTTTGCTTAATGTTTGTTGTGAAAATCGTTTAAGTTAAAAGAATATTAAGAATGGGGAATCTCTTAATATTTCTGTTTGCTTAATGTTTGTTGTGAAAATCGTTTAAGTCAAATGAGTATTAAAAATGGGGAATCTTTTAATATCTCGGTTTACTTAATGTGTGTTTGAGAAAATCGTTTAAGTTAAACGAGTATTAAGAATGGGGAATCTCTTAATGGTAAATTGTGCAGACCCGTGATAGGTGGCACCTTGGTAAATAGTACTTTGGCCTGTGATAGGCGATACATTTACAATTTACATTCTTTTTAGTAAACGAAGCAGAAAGCCTTAGCAAGTGCGTCATTCATACCTCGCTTGTTACCCGTCATAAACATGCTCACCACCAATCAAGCATTGGGTTGACCAAACCCAATATATTAGCATACAAAATGTATGACTATAACGACCAATCCTATAAGCCCAAGTCTTGATTTTTTTTATAAAAATTAATAATAAAGTAAAGTAAACCCACACGACAGTCCGATCTAGGTTCGAACTGGCTCTGATACCAAAATGTAACGCCTAGTTACATGAGTATAAAAACTGAGATAATAATGGAAAAATTTGAAAATTATATAAGAGAATAAGGTACTGTAATAAATAATGGATTGTTTGAAAGAAGTAATGTTATGAAATCTCAAAATAAATCCTTACAACTGAAAAATCTTTAATATTTAAATATCCAAAACTGGGCAAATAATATCTAATTCCTAAATAGAGTACAATGTAGACATTATATCTACTTATTCTTCATCTACTAACCTAATTGAAGGAGGTCACTCTTCTCAAGGGAGGTAGGACTTCTCAACTCTTGACATCCCCAATGGTCTCAGTATCCGAAAACAACACTTTAATGAGATACTAAATCCCAGTGAACAATACACACAATTTTAGAACAAGTGTTGTTCTCAGCCGGAGCGGTACCCGGAAAAAAGTCGATCATGGCACCCGCCTTTATCCAAAAATATTCTTTAGGACTATTAATGATATAACTAAGATTTCTCTATAATAACCAACTACTTCCAATAATTAATTAAAAACTCATCAAATAAGTTAACGATAATCCACATCTATTATAATCAGATAATTCCAATATACACATTTATTCCACAAAAATAATCAATTAATTCAATGATGGGGATATACTAGTTCTGCATAGTGAGTATTATCTAATCATGTGGAGCACCAGCTCATCCAGTGTTGGGTACAAGACCCAAATGTGTGGAGTTTAAACCTCATCTCTTTGTGAAGTTTAATACTCATCCATGTGGAGTTTAAACTTCATCTCTTTGTGAAGTTTAATACTCATCGTTGTGGAGTTAAAACCTCATCTCTTTGTGAATTTAATACTCATCCATGTGGAGTTAAAACCTCATCTCTTTGTGAAGTTTAATACTCATCCATGTGGAGTTTAAACATCATCTCTTTGTGAAGTCTAATACTCATCCTTGTGGAGTTTAAACCTCATCTCTTTGTGAAGTTTAATACTCATCCATGTAATGTTTAAACCTGATCTCTTTGTGAAGTTTAATGCTCATCCATGTGGAGTTTAAACCTCATCTCTTTGTGAAGTTTAAAATTCATCCCGGTGGAGTTTAAAACTCATCTCTTTGTGAAGTTTAATACTCATCTATAGGTGGAGTTTAAACCTCATATGTAAGACCCATAATTTTAAAGTACCATTTATGTATTTTTGGTGCATTTTGGATTTTGGCTCAGAGGTTTTTAAGCCAAGGTTAATAATATTTTGGAGTTTTATAATCAAAAAGATATTTTGATGCCAATTAGAATTTCTCGTCGATAAATAAATTGAATTTAACTGCGGAAAATCCTTTACGGTTAATTTAAGGCGTTTCGGGTGAAACGGTAATTTAATAAATATCTAGATTTTGAGATATTTGTTAAGTTATATTTATTATATATATATGTTTGCTTGGAGGGAAAAAGAAAGGAAAACTAGAAGGAAGGAAAAAGGAAAAAGAAAATAGTATATAAAGGAAGGAAGGAAAAAGGAAGAAAGGAAAAGCAAAGGAAAGAAAAAGAAAGGAAGGAAATTCCCAAATTTCCATCTCCTTCCTCTGAATCACACGCAAGGAACCAAAAATCCATCCTTCTCCATTTTTCGTTTTCGTTGCTTCCTTTTCTTCAAAGCTAGTGACCCAAGGTTGGGTGTGAGTAGAATCAAGGTTTTCGCAACTCCATTCTTCCTCTTTGATTCGAAAATGAAGAAAAACGGTTTTGAGATCCAAACACAAACCCCTCCGTTTCTTCTAGATCCAAGCTTCATTTCTCGAAGAGATAGAAGGGAAAGTTGCTCACCACCACGCTACGGTGCTAGTGCACTAATTTGGAAGCGGCGTTGCGAGCGGAGATTTTACCGGAATTTCTCGCGGTACCGGAAACGCACGATAAAGCTAACGTTGAGGTAAGGGCTCCTTCCAAACTTTTAGTTTGCATTAGGGACTTATCTGTAGTTGTGTGGGAAGGAATTTGTTAGGGTTTAATGTATCGATTTGGGGAAAAACGAAACTAATGCGTTATGGGTAAAACCTTAGAGTTAGGTTTTGTTTATATTGATGAATGTTTCGTGGTAAATGAATTTGAAGTCATTGTGTGTGATTATGAGTAAATGATATTTGAGGTATCTGGGTGTTATGTTGTGTTGATTGGGTTCGTTGTATTTGGCGTGTCCATACTCGATGTTTGTTAATTGGTGTGTTTGTTGTGAAATATGGTTTGAATGTGAGAGTATGGTTGAGTTTGTTCTGTGGAATTTGAAAACCATTAGAGTTAAACGAGTATTAAAAATGGGAAATCTTTTAATACCTCAGTTTACTTAATGTGCGTTTGAGGAAAATGTTTAAGTTAACTGGGCGTTGAGAATGGGGAATCTCTTAATGTCTCGGTTACTTAACTATCGTTTTTGAAAATCGTTTCGGTAAATGAGTATTAAGAATGGGGAATCTCTTAATGTCTTGTTTACTGAATATTTTGTGTGAAAATCGTTTAAGTCAAAAGTATATTAAGAATGGGGAATCTCTTAATATGACTGTTTGCTTAACGTTTTGTTTTGAAAATCATTAAGATAAATCAGTATTAAGAATGGGGAATCTCTTAATATGACTGTTTGCTTAACGTTTTGTTTTGAAAATCATTAAGATAAATCAGTATTAAGAATGGGGAATCTCTTAATATGTCTGTTTGCTTAACGTTTTGTTTTGAAAATCATTAAGATAAATCAGTATTAAGAATGGGGAATCTCTTAATATGTCTGTTTGCTTAACATTTTGTTTTGAAAATCATTAAGATAAATCAGTATTAAGAATGGGGAATCTCTTAATATGTCTGTTTGCTTAACATTTTGTTTTGAAAATCATTAAGATAAATCAGTATTAAGAATGGGGAATCTCTTAATATGTCTGTTTGCTTAACATTTTGTTTTGAAAATCATTAAGATAAATCAGTATTAAGAATGGGGAATCTCTTAATATGTCTGTTTGCTTAACGTTTTGTTTTGAAAATCATTAAGTTAAATCGGTATTAAGAACGGGGAATCTCTTAATGACTTATTTAATTAATGTTGTTTGAAAGTCGTTTAAGTTAAATGGGTATTAAAAATGGGGAATCTTTTAATATCTGCATTTGCTTAACGATTGTTGTGAATGGAGTCTGTGTATGCTCATGCATTTCATTTGGTAAATTGTGTCGACCCGTGATAGGTGACACCTTGGTAAACTGTACGGACCCGTGATAGGTTGTACGTTTGCGATTTACATTTTAGTAAATCGTGTTGACCCGTGATAGGTGACACCATGGTAACTGTACTGACCCGTGATAGGTGGTACATTTACGATTTACATTTTTGGTGAATTGTGCTGACCCGTGATAGGTGGCACCTAGGTAAACAGTACTGGTCTGTGATAGGCGGTACGTTTACGATTCCCGCTTTTTCTTTTAGTAAATCGTGTTGACCCGTGATAGGTGACACCATGGTAACTGTACTGACCCGTGATAGGTGGTACATTTACGATTCCCGCTTTTTCTTTTAGTAAATCGTGTTGACCCGTGATAGGTGACACCATGGTAACTGTACTGACCCGTGATAGGTGGTACGTTTATGATTTACGCATTTTAGTAAATCGTGCTGACCCGTGATAGGTGGCACCTCGGTAATTGGTACTTTGGCCTGCGATAGGCGGTACAATTATGATTTACGGCCCTTCGAGGAGGGTTTTGGTTTGGAATTCCGAGTCCATGCATTTTGGCATATACGCATTGCATTAGGGTGCCTGGCACGCGAGTCATGTTTGATTTGAGTTTATGATTGAGTGATTCGAATTTTGATTTATCGTGATAACTGAGATGAAGGTGTTAAGTGCTATGTGTTGTGTATTGTGTGTGAGTATGATGGTTATCGAACCTTTGTGTGTCGTAGTAATCGCGTAGAAATTGCTAAGTGTTAAGTGGTGAACTTGATTAGGAATGACTTAGGTTAATTCATGAATTTTTGGAAAACTGATCAGGGAAATCGATTTCCCAATCGATTGGATGGGTAAACAGGGACTTGGCCAATTCACAAAATCGATTAGCCAATCGATTTCGAAAACAATTTTCAAAGGAATCAGTTAAGAAATCGATTGCCCAATCGATTAGGCCTTAAGTCAGGGGCTCAGGAACCAATCAATCGATTTACCAATCGATTGAATTCAGCCCAGGATTCTGTTTTCATTAAGAATCCCTCACCAAATCGATTAGGAAATCGATTGGCTCGACCCAGGATTCTATTTTCATTAAAAATCTTCACCCCAATCGATTTCCCAATCGATTGGCTCAGTGAAAATACTCAGTTTTAGTTGTATGATTAATTGCTCATGAATCTATCCATGTCTTGTTTTATTATGTGTTAATTAGGAGATCGAGAACTGCATTTTACCTTCATTTTCATTGGCAATGTATTGTATGAACTTTTCCCATATTGAAAATCCTGTTAAGGTGCATGCTTAGTTACCTGCTAAGGTGCATGCTTAGTTGAAAAGTTATTTTTAGCATTTAAAACTTAAATGTTATGTGTTAACTGTTATTTTCGGTTGGTGACCTTTACAATTATTGTGGAAATCTGGGCTTTGCCCTCAGATGAGAGTCAGGACGATCTTACCGGTTCGTACCCTACGGACGGAAATGGAGATGGGAACGCTTGACTGCAGCTACGATAGGAGGATCTCACGGGGCGCGTGGAGATCAGTCAGGGTGTTTAGTGGTGTTGTAAAATGATCAGATTAGGTTGACATAGAGGGATCAGAGGTCTTTCTTTTGGGGTTGCGTTTATTTTAAACCGGAAGACTGTACTGTTACTATTATTGTCAGTATGACACCTTAGTTGAATGGGTTCCTTGTATCTTCTGGTTGTTGTTTAGATACTTTGGATGTATGTATTTGGGAAACTTTTTCCGCTGCTTGTGAATCTTAATGACTCAATTATTTATTTCTCTGCTTTATTTTAAATTCTTTTTTAAAAAAAAATTATACCCTCGCTTTGAAAAACGGGGTGTTACATCATATCTTTGTGAAGTTTAAAACCCATCAATATGTGGGGTCCGAGACCCATCCTTGTGGAGTTTAAACCTCATCTCTTTGTGAAGTTTAATACTCATCCAGGTGGAGTTTAAACCTCATCTCTTTGTGAAGTTTAATACTCATCTATAGGTGGAGTTTAAACCTCATCTCTTTGTGAAGTTTAAAACTCATCCCGGTGGAGTTTAAACCTCATCTCTTGTGAAGTTTAATACTCATCTATAGGTGGAGTTTAAACCTCATCTGTTTGTGAAGTTTAAAACCCATCAATATGTGGAGTCCAAGACCCATCCATGTGGATTTTAAACCTCATCTCTTTGTAAAGTTTGATACTCATCCAGGTGGAGTTTAAACCTCATCTCTTTGTGAAGTTTAAAACTCATCAATAGGTGGGGTACAAGACCCATCTCCAGCACACACAACCAAAATCATTAATAATCTTAACAATCATATTCGCAAAATTATATTTATGACATAATATTTCATTTGAATATATAATAACAATGATCATTCAAGAAAATATAATAAAACAATCTTTTTAAAGAATATATATCTCTCAAACACATGCAATCCAAATAATTCATATTTCAACAACTATATTTGAAAAATCATATTTATAATCTACTATTTCATTTGAATATATGGTAACAATGATCATTCAAGAAAATATAATAACGCAGTCTTGTTAAAGGATATATATCTCTCAAACACATACAATCCAAATAATTTATATTTTAACAATTATATTCGTAAAATCATATTTATAATATAATATTTCATTTGAATATATAATAACAACAATCATTCAAGAATGTATAATAAAACAATCTTTTTAAAGAATATATATGCAAACAATCATCAAAATGGTAATTTAACAACAATAATAAATAAATCAATTTATAATCTATTATTCCAATTCATAAAATCTCAATTTTAATAGAGTTAGGTTCTCGACAAAAATATATTTTTAGAAGAAAATACTAATCAAAATACTTGACTCCTTTTCCAGTCTAAATTTCCAAAATAAATGTACCATGAAAGTTTAAAGGGTGTGATTACTCACCTCTTGAAGTGTTCTTGATATGTTGTTTGCTAATAACCGTTACCACAACCACAAAGTACTCTCGCTCCTCTTTATTTAGGTATACTTCTATCT
Source organism: Cicer arietinum (assembly GCF_000331145.2). Lineage (NCBI taxonomy): Eukaryota > Viridiplantae > Streptophyta > Magnoliopsida > Fabales > Fabaceae > Cicer > Cicer arietinum. The sequence goes on along the minus strand of NC_021162.2, from coordinate 23,296,468 downwards.
TTTTAGATTTATATTTCTTCTCTTTTTTTTTTCTTCTATCCCCATGTTATTCTTTTTAATTGAATATATATATTCTGCTTATAACAAAATTTCCTATATCTCCTATGTTTAGTCACTAGCCGGTAGTTTGTTCCACACAAAGCGAAGAATTTGTTTAAAAGAACATATATGTCTTGATTTTATTAGGTATGACTACCTATATACACGCCAACTATCACCATATAAATTGCATGGTTTGTTTAATTCTGAAAATGGTAACAAACAGATTCTAAGCTTGTTAATCAAACAATTGGCTAAAACATGCTAAAATCCTATTTTGATGTCATATAGGAGGATAATTAATTTTATTAAGTATCTTGCGCATATAGATAATAATAATAATAATAATAATAATAATAATAATAATAATAATAATAATAATAATAATAATAATAATAATAATAATAATAATAATAGTAATAGTAATAACAATAATAATAATACTAATAATACAATCATAATAATCTATAAATTAGAATATCTTAAAATTCTAATTATTTTAATCATTTGATTTAGGATGTTACATTTAACCAATCTTGTGCATCAATTAAGTTCATTTGTGTCATTGGATGAACATTTAGGTCATTTTCGTCCTCCCTAGGCATATTCTTGTCCAATTAGGGTTTTTAACCAATCTTGTGCATCCAATAGGTGTGTTTGTGTCATTGGATGCACATTTAAGTGATTTTCATCCTCCCTAAGTTTATTCTAGTCCGATTAGGGTTCTTAACCAATCTTGTGCATCCAATAAGGTCATTTGTGTCATTGAATTAACATTTAGGTCATTTTCGTCCTCCCTAGACTTCTTGTTGTCCAATTAGGGTTTTTAACCAATCTTATGCATCCAATAAGTTCATTTGTGTCATTGGATTAACATTTAGGTCATTT
>NC_021162.2:23269364-23294604 GCF_000331145.2 Cicer arietinum | reverse complement strand
CCAATCTTGTGCATCCAATAGGTGTGTTTGTGTCATTGGATGAACATTTAGGTCATTTTCGTCCTCCCTAGGCTTATTCTTGTCCATGTAGGGTTTTTAAACAATATTGTGCATCCAATAAGTGTGTTTGTGTCATTGGATGAACATTTAGGTTATTTTCGTCCTCCCTAGGGTTATTCTAATCCAATTAGGGTTTTTAACCAGTCTTGTGCATCCAATAAGTTCATTTGTGTCATTCAATTTACATTTAGGTAATTTTCGTCCTCCCTAGGCTTATTCTTCTCCAATTAGGGTTTTTAACCAATCTTGTGCATCCAATAGGTGTGTTTGTGTCATTGGATGAACATTTAGGTCATTTTCGTCCTTCATAGGCTTATTCTTGTCCAATTAGCGTTTTTAAACAATCTTGTGCATCCAATAGGTGTGTTTGTGTCATTGGATGAACATTTAGGTCATTTTCGTCCTTCATAGGCTTATTCTTGTCCAATTAGCGTTTTTAAACAATCTTGTGCATCCAATAGGTGTGTTTGTGTCATTGGATGAACATTTAGGTCATTTTCGTCCTTCATAGGCTTATTCTTGTCCAATTAGCGTTTTTAAACAATCTTGTGCATCCAATAGGTGTGTTTGTGTCATTGGATGAACATTTAGGTCATTTTCGTCCTTCATAGGCTTATTCTTGTCCAATTAGCGTTTTTAAACAATCTTGTGCATCCAATAGGTGTGTTTGTGTCATTGGATTAACATTTAGATCATTTTCGTCTTCCCTAGGCTTATTCTTGTCCAATTAGGGTTTTTAACCAATCTTGTGCATCCAATCTTGTGCCACCAAAGCAAGTGTATCGAAGATTCATCTTTAAGAAAATTTATATCATTAAGTTTCACAAACACATTTTTTTAGGATAAATACCACTTGTGATCCCTTAATTTAATTTCAGTTAACGTTTTAGTCTTTTATATTTTTTTTTCTCGATTTGGTCCTTTATTTTAATTTTAAGTGACAATTTGATCTTTTATGTTTTAAAACGTCAACAATGCTATCCTTTTTTTACAAAAATTCAAAAATTCATCAAAATTTTCAAACAAAATCCATAAAATTAATTATATTTTGTAATATAAAATAAATTTAATCCAATTCGTAACTCAAATCTTCAAATAAACTCATATTTGTCATTCTTTATTTGATGTTGTTGGAGATAAAAATATGAGTCTATTTAAAGATTTAAGTTATGAATTTGATGAAATTACATTATATTGAGGATGAGAATTAGTTTTATGAGTTTTGTTTGAAATTTTTTATAAGTTTTTTGAAGTTTTGCAAAAAATAAGAATAATATTGTTGACATTTTAAAACATAAAATATCAAATTGTCACTTAAAATTAAAATAAAGGACCAAATCGGGAAGAAAAAAAAAAGATAAATGACTAAAACGTTAGCTGAAATTAAGTTAAGGAAGGGACCACAGGTGGTATTTAGCCCATTTTTTTACCAATAAATCTCTCAAAATTGTATCAACTAGCAATTACCAAGCGAAATTATTAGTTGTTTTGATAAATTTATTTATATTTCTTTTGCGATTTAATAAAAGATTCATCTCTTTTTTTATTTTTGTAATTTTAAACATTATGATTCATATTTTTGAATTTATATTTATATATTAGATTATTTATTAAATTAATATAAGTATTATCGTATGATATTTCTTTTACAAGTGATAATAATGTCCATTGATTTTAATATTTGTTGAGATAATGTTAAATTTATATAAGATTTTATCGATTTTATCACTTTATATTTCTCTTAAATTGAGTTTATGCAAACGTACGTAAATGGAATTTAGGTACGCGTTCGTGAATTCAGTTCAAGTACGGGTTATAAATGTTATTAATAGGTAAAGACATTTTAAACATTTTGTTATTATGAAAAAATTGAGGGGTGTGAGTAGCAAAAATAGGGTGTAGGTAGCAAAATTGTTTTCTTATTTAGGATTTGAATATATGTTTTAAATAGGAGTACTATTAAATGTTTTTACATTTTTTTAGTTTTTAATCATTGAGTTTCAGGTGTTTAGTGGTTGCAAGGCCACTTAATCAAGATGCAATTCAAAGTGCATCCTAAATCCAATCAGTTAAATTGAAGAGCCGAATTAATATATTACTTTTTTTTTATGTTTAATGAAGCAAATTAATTGTTTGACACGTAGATTCAAGTTATATGACAAACGAGTATTTGGAAACTACCATAGATTGGGTACCAGGCATAAAAGAAATTCGATTAAAGGATATCCCAAGCTTCATGAGAACAACAGACCCAAATGATCTTATGCTTGATGTTTTGTCCGTATATTGCCAGAGATCTCAAAAAGCTTCTGCAATAATTTTGAACATGTTTGATGCCATAGAGCACGACGTTCTAGAAGCATTTTCATCGAATAACTTACCTCTAGTCTATTCCATTGGTCCCTTAAATTTTCTCTTAAAAGATGTCACTGATAACGAATTGGACACAATTGGTTCCAATCTTTGTTAAGAGGAGACAAAGTGTTTGGAATGGCTCGAAAGCAAAGAACCCAACAGTGTTGCTTATGTCAATTTTGGAAGCATCACTGTTATGACAAGTGAACAAATGGTTGAGTTTGCTTGGGGATTAGCTAATAGCAAGAAAACATTTTTGTTGGTCATAAGGCCAGATCTTGTAGCTGGTGAAAAAGCTGTTCTGCCTCTAGAGTTTTTCGAAGAGACAAAAGATAGAGGTTTATTGTCAAGTTGGTGTCCACAAGAGGAAGTGTTGGGTCATCCATCAATTGGGGTTTTTTTTGACACATAATGGTTGGAATTCAACGTTGGAAAGTGTGTGCGGGGGTGTTCCAATGATATGCTGGCCTTTCTTTGCAGAACAACAAACTAATTGTCGATTTTGTTGTAATGAATGGGGGATTGGTTTGGAAATTGAAGATGCTAAGGGAGATAAGATAGAGGGACTTGTGAGGGAGTTGATGGATGGTGAAAAAGGTAAAGATATGAAAGAAAAAGCTATGCAATGGAAGAAATTGGCACAAATTGCTGCTTTAGGACCACATAGATCATCATTTGTGAATCTTGAGAATCTAATTCACCATGTTCTCTTGTGAGAGAAGTTCAAAGTTGCCCGCTCTTGTGGTTTGTGTGCTTCTTCATAAGGAGAAAGTGTTTTCTAGTCGCACAATATTTAAATACACATAAAAAATGTTAGCAAAAAAAATTAAATAATGTTTATTTTATAATAAATTAAATAATAAAAAAAATTATATATGTTTAAATAAATTTTATTTAAATGTGCCATTGTGTAAATTTTTTTTGTTAATAATTGAATATTAGTATATTATTACGTTGTGAAGTGGGCGTTGTAAATTTAATTTTAATAAAATGTGTGTGATGGATGAATAATTTTGTTCAAAATAATTTATGTTAAAAAATAACTTTTACTCAATTAATGAATATGGATATTGTATTTTTTTTTATTGTGAAACAGATTCTAAATTATATTTACTCTAAAAATTTAAATTTAAATGCTTTTCATTCATAAACAAATATATAAGTAAAAATTTATCCTTCATTTATTAGTTTCCAATCAATGTAAATGCAATTCTTTTTGTAATCAAAATGGTTTAAATGGAATCGTAAGCCATTTTTCTAGATTTTATTTTATAACCCATAATTTTAAACCTTTAATGTCAAGGATTTAGTCAAAAATAGTAATTAAAGGTCGATGTATTTGAATAATTTTTTTGTTTAAATATATTTTTTTTAATATAATTTTCATTTATATTATAAATTTCATTATAGATGAATTAAATTATATTAAAGAATTTTATAAAACTTTGAAAACAAAAAGTGTGTGAAATAAAAAGCCTATCAATATTTGACTTGTGCACGCCTCCTAGTTACTAGCTAGCAACAAAGATAATGGCCAAACTATTTGACTTGTGCTAAATTATTTTAGGGGTAAGGATTTTCTACAATGATGATAAACAAATATACACTAGTAGTGCAAAGGAAATAGGAAAAGAAGATCCCGTCAGAAATGGAAGCTTGAAAATATGTAGACCAGTAGGTGTTGGATGTAATTCAAATAGGTTAGTAATTAGGTAGTTAGAGTATGGTTAAAAGGTAGTTAGAATATAGTTAGAAGGTGGTTAAGTTTGTTGAAATCTATTCACTAGAAAACTGCCTCTATAAAAGGCAAGATCAATGTAATACAGAACTGGATCAATCTGCAGATTGTAAAGATCAATCTGATACAAAAGCAGAAGATCAATCTTCGTTTTTCTGTTTTCTCTATTTTCTTCTCAATTTCAATTCCTCTCAAATATACAATCTGTTCCAACAATTGGTATCAAGAGCTTGGGTTCTAAACCTTGGGAAACACGAGTGCAAGTGTGAGGGGAAATCAAAATTGGGAAACACAAAAGTGTGAGTGAAAGAAGACATGAATGGTGGAGGTTTTCCATCGAACTTGCCAATTCTGGATGGGAAGAACTGGGAGAGGTGGTCTGCATCAATGAGATCGTTGTTGGGAGCTCAAGAAGTGTTTGAGATTGTTCAAGATGGCTATGAACAACTTGGTGCAAATCCAACAGAAAGACAACAAACAACTTTCAAAGATTGCAAGGCATTGTTTTACATCCAGCAAAGTGTGGATTCAAACAATTTTGAAAGGATCTCAAAGGTATCTACATCAAAAGAGGCATGGGATATCTTGGTGAAGTATTACACAGGTGATGAAAAAACCAAGAAAGTGAAGCTCCAAATGTTAAGAAGGCAATATGAATTATTGCAGATGCAAGAAGATGAAGTTATGGCAGATTACTTCAACCGCGTGCAGGTTGTTGTTAATCAGATGAGGACAAATGGTGAATCATTAACTGAAGTGGTGATTATTGAAAAGATCCTTAGAACATTAACACAAAGGTACAATCACATAGTGGTGGCAATTGAAGAATCAAAGGATCTTGATAAGATGAAGATGGAGGAGTTACAAGGCTCTCTTGAAGTTCATGAACTGAGAGTAAGAGAAAGGTGTGCAGCAACCTCAACACCTCAAGTACAGGCCTTGCAGGCCCAAGTTAGCAAGAAAACCAATCAAAGTGGTAAGAAAAAATTCAACAAGAAAGAAATCCAATGCTACAATTGTAAAAAATGGGGACATTTTGCAAATGAATGTAGATCCAAGAAGGTTCAAAGAGAAGATGACAAAGCACAAATGGCAGCTGAGGATTCAGACTCAGATGAGGTATTGTTGATGGCTACAACAAAAACAGATGATGACTGTCCGGAGCAGTGGTACCTTGACACGGGTTGTTCAAATCATATGACTGGTCATAAAGAGTGGTTTGTAAGCATTGATGATAAGGAGAAAAGGGAGATCAGATTTGCAGATAACAGTTCTGTAATGGCAGAAGGAATAGGAAATGTATTGATTCAAAGAAGAGATGGCAAACAATCATTCATATGTGATGTGTTGTATGTGCCAAACATGAAGAATAATATGTTAAGTCTTGGACAGCTGCTTGAAAAGGGGTATTCTGTGAAGATGGAGCAGGGTGAAATGAGATTGTTTGATGATTCAAGAAGATTGATCTTGAAGGTACCACTATCTAAAAATAGAACCTTCAAGATTGATATCCAGATCAATGAGAGCAAATGTCTACCTGTTGAAGTTATGAATGAAGATTGGTTGTGGCATAAGAGGTTTGGACATTTAAATTTCAGAAGCCTTCAAATGTTGCATAACAAGAAAATGGTGCAAGGAATTCCAAAAATTAAAATCCCAAAGGAGCTGTGTGAAGAATGTTGTCAGGCCAAGCAACACAGAAACTCATTCAAAGCTGAAGTACCAACTTGATCTTCAAGAATGATGGAGATAATCTACTCTGATGTGTGTGGTCCTTTTGAAGAAGTGTCAATAGGAGGTAATCGTTACTTTGCGTCATTCATTGATGATTTTACAAGGAAAATTTGGGTATATCTAATCAAGAGAAAGAATGAAGTACTTGAAATAATTAAAAAATTCAAGATAATGGCTGAAAAACAAAGTGGCTTTAATATGAAAATCATCAGAACAGATGGAGGAGGAGAATACAACTCTCGTGAATTCCATAATTTTTGTGAAAAAGAAGGGATATTGCATGAAGTAACTGCACCATACACTCCCCAACATAATGGCACGGCTGAAAGGAGAAACAGAACTATAGTGAACATGGCTAGGAGTATGTTAAAAGGGAAGAAAGTGCCTCATAAATTCTGGGGGGAAGTAGTGTCAATTGCAGTGTATATTTTGAATAGGTGTCCAACCAAGAGATTGGGCACAAGGACACCTGAAGAAGCTTGGACTGGAAGAAAGCCAATTGTGAATCATCTAAGGGTGTTTGGTTCTCTATGCATCAGGCATGTGCCAGTTCAAAACAGGAAAAAACTTTATGATAGAGCAGAACAGATGGTGCTGATGGGATATGATGCCATTGGAGCTTACAGGTTGTATGATCCAGACAAGAACAAGTTGGTAATAAGCAGGGACATACTAATGGATGAATCAAAAGGATGGGAATGGAAAATAATTGAAGCCAGCTAAAGCAGCCCAACCAGCCCAGACATATCAGTTAGTTCCATCAGTCAAAACAGCAGTACAGAAACAGTGGGGCTTGATGAAGGCCAACCTGTAGGAACAACTATGACACCCTAAATCCCAAAATAATTTATATAATAACTTATATCATATTCTTATGACATTTGCAGCGGATAAATAAAAATATATTTTCGAGAAAATAAAAACTTTATATTTAATTTAGGATATCACGTTTCCCAAAAATAAAAATAAAAACCCTTCTTCCCGGTATCACCTATCAGAGCGGGGTTCCTCCCAAACTTGAACTTCAAGACTCATTAACCTGTAATAACTGCGATTTTGCAAACGCATGGCCCATCCAGTCAAACACAAACAACGAATGAGGTGAGTTTTGAAATCATGTTAATAGTATAATATGAGTAAGAAGAACACGTAAACAATCATAATAGAACCGCATCATAATCACTTTACGATATATCAAAATATTTAATTAAATAGTATCATACTATAACATCAAAGTCACTCAAGTAAAATAATCATCTCATTATAATATGCATCAAATCATCTAATTATTATTACCTTTGAAACACATCAATCACAACAAAACAATCACAAGGAAATGCAATGCTATGCATGAGCTTAGACTCTACTTCACAATGTGGTACCATTCTAACTCTGAAGTACTTGGTTAGGAGGCTTGATACTATGCCACCATCCCGATGGACGGACAATTCAAATTGGCCCTGTCCTCATAGATCCCCTCAACTCAACCCGAGACACATATACGTGACAATCGAGGTAAACGTGAGTTGCGTGGTAGCTCCCGACATTTGGAGTGCTACCTCCAGGTCACCAAGGAATTCCCCACCCGAATACCTCCAAGGTCTAACAATCTTGCATTAATGCTTGACAGCAGACCGCCACGATCAGGCTCATTCAGTTGTACTTCCCCGGAATCACTAGGCTTGTCAGGCCCTACCTATATGATGATAAAATAATCTCCACTTCACAAATTCACAATATTTATTTTCTCCCCTCGTTGGTATATGATACTCCATTAAAACCGTCATCTCAAACACAAATTGAAATCACCATTATTTCATCAACTATGAGGTTAATTCAATATTATCATCACGGTTTAGAACATCACTATCATCATCATCCTCACATAAATTCATCACAAATTTATAGCATCACTATCATCAATCAAACATTATCACATAAACTTATCACAAATTTATAATTATATCATAAATCACACATCATCATCAAATAAACTTACATTATACACTGCATTCACATAAACCCATTTAATCAAAAATACGCACAAAATTCATTTGAAATCAAATATCACAATGATTTCAAATATCACAATAACATCAAATATCACAATAATTTTTAATATCACAATAATATCAAATATCACAATAATGTTAAATATCACAATAATATAAAATATCACACATTTAACGAAATTAAATCAATCAACACCTTATAAATATTTATATTTCATATTTTAATCTCACAATTTTCGTATTTGCATATTAATTAATTAATCACTCAAACGGCTACTGCCGTACGTAGCTAGCCCCGGATGAATCGTTGGGAAATACGGTTTTCCCGTTCATCTCACAATATATTATACTCATGAATTCAAACGCTCTCTCACCCCTTACCTTATTTCGACGCTTTCACCTATGAATGTGATTCGACGCCCAAACAGTCTTTGCTCTTTGACTCTTTGTCCTTCAATCGATCTAACTCGACAGTTTATGGGTAAACGTCAAAAATAAATTATAAGGAGATATTCTAAAAACTAAATTTGAAAATCGGCCAAATAAAATTACCATAAATCAGAAAACCAATCAGTGGATAATATAGCCACTTTTCACACGGTCGTTTTGGCGTTGGTTTCACACAAATCGGACTTACGGTGAAGGAGAACGATGCAAAATAACGAATTCTACAAACGGAGAAGTCGAGTATTTTAGAGAGAAATTGGGGTTGTTAAAAATCTGAAAAATTATGTTTAATTGATGAGTTAAATGAATGAAATAACATACTCAAATTTGGGCGAAAATGGAGAAAGTTTTCTGGAACATCACCGGTGTCAAACGATAGGGTTATTGTTGTGTTTCCTCTTTGGCTTTACGGCTGCCCTTCCAACTCCCTTCCCTTCTTTTGTTTGTTTTATTTTATTAACAATTAGGGTTCATAGAGTCAAACCCATTGGTCTCTTTATTTGTATTTTACTATTATTATTATTATTATTTTTATTTTGTTAAAATAAAACTAATAATTATTTAATCTCCTTTTTAATATTCCTCCAAACACCATTTAGTTTTCCAAACATTACTAATATTTTATAAATTAGAGTAATTAAAATAATCAATATAAAAAAAATATATTACTAATAATCAAAACTCTCACATTTAAAATAATCTCTACAATTATACTTATTTCTCAAAATACTCACATTATAATAATACCATCATATTAGAAAATGGTCAAAATTATAAAATAAATAAATATAACATCAATATTTTTTATTAATTACTAAATCATAATAAATATATATAAAATCACAATACCATAACAAGTATTTAAAAATAAACGAAATCAAACACAATATCAATTCTATATCAAGATAATTATTTATAAAACAATAATTAAAAATAGAAAATAGTTATAAATAATTGAAATATAACTATTTGCATACTTAACATAAGTCAAGCGCACATAAAAATATTACATTAATTGGATACATGTATATACACATAAAATCGCATAAAATCTTTTTCTTTAAAATATATATTACACTAAAATACTTTTTTTTTAATATATCAAATAACAGAATATAATATGTATTATTTATATCGCTCATGTAATATAACATGTATCAAACTAACACATCATAGAAAGCATTCATATAACGAAAATTAGCCACGAAATTTATCAACATATATTCTAAAATAATATTAGTCATCAAATTAATTATTTAAAATTCTATTTAATTAATAAAATAGTTTATTATAAAATTTGGGGTGTTACAACAACAAGTCAACAAGTTTTTGAGCCTATGAGAAGATCTGAAAGAGCTAGGCAGCCTTCAGTCAGATTGCAACCATATGAAGTGACATCTGACTCAGCCATCAATGCAGATGGAGAATTAACACATTTTGCTTTGTTGGCTGAATCAGAACCAGTAAGTGATGAAGAAGCCTTGAGTGATCCTAGATGGAGAGCAGCAATGGATGATGAGCTCAAAGCCATAGAGAAGAACGAGACATGGGAGCTGATGAATCTGCCAATGAACAAGATGCCAATTGATGTGAAATGGGTCTATATATTGAAATTGAAACCTGATGGGTAGATTGCTAGATACAAGGCCAGACTTGTAGCAAAGGGATTTTTGCAAAAAGATGGACTGGACTATGATGATGTATTTTCTCCAGTAGCTAGAATTGAGATAGTAAGAATGGTAGTTTCAATTGCTAGCTACAAAGGCTGGTCTATGCATCAATTGGATGTTAAGTCAGCCTTCCTCAATGGTTCATTAGATGAAGAAGTGTATGTGACGCAGCCCCCTGGATATGTGAAAACAGGCAAAGAAGATCATGTTTACAAATTGAAGAAAGCCTTATATGGCCTGAAGCAAGCACCTAGAGCTTGGAACAAGAGATTTGACAGATTTCTCATAGAGCAGCAGTTTGAAAAGTGTGTGAATGAGCATGGAGTTTATGTCAAGAAGGGATCAGCAGCACCTGCACTACTGATATGCCTCTGTGTTGATGATTTACTGCTAACTGGCAGTGATGAAGTGAAAATCAGCGAATTCAAATTCAGAATGGAGAAGGAATTTGAGATGACTGATTTAGGCATGCTTGCATATTTCCTATGTATCGAGTTTGAAACCAGAAAAAATTGAATTTTTATGCATCAAAGAAAGTATGCAAGTGATGTATTAAAAAGGTTTAAAATGCAAGATTGCAATGGAAGCAGCACCCCATCAGAATCAGGGCTGGTGTTGTCCAAAGAGGGCAATGATTTGGAGGGCAATGATGAGTTGATTGATCCTACAACCTTCAAACAAATTGTAGGATCGTTGAGGTACTTGTGCAACACTAGGCCATATATCTCATATAGTGTTGGGATGATTAGTAGGTACATGGAGAAGCCCAGGACATCACACTACATGGCAGCAAAAAGGATCTTGAGATACATAAAGGAGACCATTGAACTTGGGCTGTTATATTCCATAAAACTGAATGAAGAGGAAGCTGAATTTATTGGTTTCACTAATGCTGATTGATGTGGAGATATGGATGATAGAAAGAGTACCACAGGCTATGTGTTTACAATCAATAACTCACCAATCTCATGGTGTTCAAAGAAGCAAAGCATAGTAGCATTATCTACTTGTGAAGCTGAATATGTGGTTGCATCCATGGGAGCATGCCAAGCTGTGTGGATGGCAGAATTGGGACTTAGAAGTAATAATGCAGTGAAGATGAAGATAGACAATAAATCAGCCATAGACCTAGCAAGACATCCAAGTGTCCATGGAAGGAGCAAGCACATAGAAACAAGATTTCATTTCTTAAGGGATCAAGTAATGAAGGGCAGGATAAAACTGGAACACTGCAATACAAATGATCAAAAGGCTGATATTTTAACAAAAAAACTTGAAGAGGGTGAAGTTCCAAGAGATGAGGATTAAACTTGGATTAACATCAAATTGAATCACTTTGAATTAGGGAGCATGTTGGATGTAATTCAAATTGGTTAGTAATTAGGTAGTTAGAGTATGGTTAAAAGGTAGTTAGAATATAGTTAGAAGGTGGTTAAGTTTGTTGAAATCCATTCACTAGAAAACTGCCTCTATAAAAGGCAAGATCAATGTAATACAGAACTGGATCAATCTGCAGATTGTAAAGATCAATCTGATACAGAAGCAGAAGATCAATTTTCGTTTTTCTGTTTTCTCTATTTTCTTCTCTTTTCTTCTAAATTTCAATTCCTCTCAAATATACAATCTGTTCCAACAGTAGGGTCATGCTACCAAAACTTCACACCAATGAATTATGGATTGGGATTGTGTTTCTTTCGATCCCCTACCTTTAATAAACATGTAATTTTTTAACGTAGTAAAAAATACCAAAAAAGAGTTTATAATAAAGAAGCGATGACAACACATTTTTTAACTTATAAATTATATACAAGAAAAAGGTTTATATTATGTTTTATAAAAAAGAAGTTGAATTTATTTTTTTAAAGAAGAAAAACCAAAATATTATCAATATTAATAAATTTATTTATTATCATTATTATTTGAATATTTTTATAAATATATCCCCATAACAAAATATGAAACATTAAACTCATCCATTAATATATAATAGATAAATATTAAGTAAAAATAAAGAGTCACTTAAATTATAAATGAATCTTAAAAATCAATTTTTTTTTAATCCACATTTTCGGTGTATTTGTTGGAATACATGAATTAGGAAAGAAAGAGACAAGTGAAAGAAAATTAGGGGAGAGGGAACCACACTTTCCATTGATCGGTTTAGTAGACAAACACATAAGAAAGAGTTAGGGATCTTCTCATGTGGAAACAATAAATATGAGCAAATAATGTGAAATATCTTGTCCTTGAAATATAAAGAGCGAATAGTTATTAAATTTAAATAAAATGGAGAAAAGTTAGTAGAGTTGAAATTTGAAACTGGTGAAAAATAAAATTAAGTCTACCACTTTGTTCGGCTCACACTCATCAATTAAGCCTATTACTGTCGATGAAGTATTGACAAATGATGGACGGATTCTTGATCAAGAAGAGTTAATTGAATTTAATAGAAATGATGTTTGTGATCTAGTACCAAGACCAAAGAGGAACATTATTGGAAGAAAGTGGATTTTCATAAATAAGCTAAATGAAAAAGGTGAAGTGGTCAGAAACAAGGCAAGACTTGTCGCACAAGGCTATAACGCCAGCAAGAAGACATTCATTACACTGAGACATTTGCTCTAGCGGACAGGTTAGAAGCTATTCGTATACTACTTTCTTTTGCTGCAAATAATAACATTACATTTTTTCAAATGGATCTTAAAAGTGTTTTTTTAATGGTTATATAAGTATAGAAGTTTTTGTTAAACAACCCCCAGACTTTGAAAGTTTTGAATTTCAAAATCTTATTTTTAAACATAGGAAATCTATGTATAGTCCAAAACAAGCACCTATGACATGGGTCATAAATGGCACCATTCTCTAAGCCCATATGGAACTTGCATCTTATTTTTTTCTAAAATAAACTTAATGTAAGGAAGTAAAGTACCTTCACTTACACATATCATAAACTAAATCTATAATAAAACTATTACAAGTCCAAATCAAAGCTAACTAAGCATTATTACAAACCAAATTAAAATAAATAATATTCATCTTAATTTATTAAAATATGGATTATCTTCATGCTCTTGAGGTCATTATCATTCTCTCTTTCTTGAAGAAATTCAACCACAAATTTAAGCTCCATTATATCGTACATGATGAAATAATCCATAAACATGAAAGTAATGTCATAGGGAGTATTTTGATGGTAAATACTACTTCTCTTTATTTATTTTCTCCAAATTCATAAATCTTTAAATTCCTAATCAATAAAATCAACAAACCCAAAAATTGCACCAGCCAAATGATTTTGGTGATGATTTTGAAGTTTTATATTCTATAAAATCATTTTTTTGTTAATGAATCTTTAAGAGTTTTTTAACTTTTAATTCTCTAGTTGATGAAATGTATTTTTATGCATTAGACGTATAGTGTTTGTATTTAGTGTTGATGGATTCTTATGATGAATTTTATGTTGATGCGTTCTTAGGATAGTTGAAGAAATTAGATTAATTTTGCATCATGGAGGTAAATTTGAGAGATGAGAGTAGAGACGACATCAACATCTCAATAGTAAAATTGATGTGAAGGAAGGAATTAACACAGATGAAATCAAATTGTTTGATCTTGTTGAAATGATTAAAGAAATTTAAACAATATGGTATAATTTAACAAATTCATTGGTTGAGGCAAAACACAAGAAATTTAGAATCATATGTTGGGACTTATATTTTGTGATACTAATATATGTTAATTGGTTTACTTTGCCCGATCCCTCTTTATAGAACCCAAGATCAAAACACTAATTTTACAAGAATTTGTCTAGTTTACATTTATGTCTATTGGTTTACTTTGCCCACCCGCTTCAGAGGATCAACACCTTCTCCACAAACTTTCGGTGGAACAACGTGGAATCTTTTATGTTACTTGTTTTACTCTTTATGAATTGATTACCGACATCTATTTCCCAGACTAACAAATTATGAATTATAAATTTAGGAAAATACGTGATTTGAGTGATGCATTTTCTGAATTTGTTGATTTTCTAGTTTTGGAATTTTGATATTTATGAATTTATGGAAGAAAATAAATAGAAAAGAAGAAGTAGTGTTTGACCTCTTTAATGTGTCTATTGTTAGAACCAAGTTGATTTTATACTTAGAATTTTGATGATAACAAAAGTATTTTATGAGAACAATATATTTGACTTCAAAGAGTATGAAAGAAGATTCATGTTTTTGAAGAAAATCTAAAATAAGATTTGATTCATATTTATAATTGGAGAAAATCTTTGACCAAGTTGAAAAGAAGATATGGCCAAAATTTGATCAAGATTTATCTACAACAAAATATGATCATAATCAATTTGAAGAATTTACAAATGCAATCTGAATAAAATACGAACATAATCAATCTGAAAAATTTACAAACTCAATCTAAACAAAATAGGAACATAATCAATCTAAAGAATTTACAAATTGAATCTAAACAAATAACAATTCATAATTAAACAAGAACTAAATTGAAGATCCAATTTTAATAATAAATAGATACTCAAGGTTGTAGAAGAAAATCATTGAAGTTAGAACTCACAAGCTCAATATTTCAAATTCATCTTAGAGGTCAAAAAGAGAAATACTTGTTCAAGTTAGAAATATTTTCTACGTATTCTTTTCTTAGAGTGTGAAAGTTATTATTATTATTATCAGCTTTGTTAGAAGCAAACATTTCAAGTTCCAATCTTTTGTATCCAACCTGATAGTGGTTTAGTTTTTTCTTCAATCTGGGGTTGTCAGGTTGTTAAGAGAAGACTTGGCTTATAGGGTCAAGGTGGTTAGTTCGTTCTTCAATCTGAGGTTGTTAGGTTGTTTCGAGAAGACTTGGTTTATAGGGTCAAAGAGGTTAGTTCCTCATAAGTTTGGGGTTGTCAGACTGTTTGCGAACACTGACTTGGGGGGTCGTGTGTTTTTTAATTCAATGTATTTTGAATTAGTGGATTAAAGTCTTATGAATGAGAGAACTGGATGTAGCCAAGTTAGTGGTAAACCAGGATAAATTTATTTATCAAATTATTTATGTTTTCATTGTTTGCTACCTCTGAATCTGATTGCTTCTTATCCAAGTAATTCATAAAAACCAACAAGCCTTCATCAAATTAGCAAAAAGTTATTAAATTTGTCAAACACAATTCAACCCCCTTCTCGTGTTTGCACCTTCAATTGGTATTAGAGTTCAGTCTCAAGGCGGAGCAATTTATAGTGTTTGAGGAAACATCCAAGAGTTCAACAGGTTTGGATTCAGTGAATTAGTAGATGAAGAAATTGAGGTATTTTCTGACTTTACTCGATTTGATTTAATTATTGCTATAAATGATTTTTTAAATGTGAATCACAAATTGCTTTTAAATTTGAAAACACTTAGGAAAGAAAATACAAACCTAACTGAAAAAGTTAATGTTTTAAAAAATCAAATTGTTGAATTTAAAACAGAAAATACAACTCTGAAAACTGATATTACTAATCTTAAAACAGAAAATGCAAATCTGAAAACTAATATTACTGAAACTAAGGCTGAAAATCTAACTCTAAAAAGTAATTATAGTTCAACATCAATTGAAAATACCACATGTAACTCTAATAAGCATGAAGAAATATTTCAAGATTTTTTTTGATAATGGTATGGAAAGAAGCAAGTATGCATCTATGATTTATGGTGTTTGTAGTGATGGTAAAAGAGGAATATGATTTCAAGAAAAAGTAATTGAACCTAAGTTTGTCCCCTCTGATTATTTATGTACTATTTTTTATATGAAATCTCACACTAAAATATCTTGTCCTATGCTAACCACATGGAAAGACAAGAAACCTTTGACATCTAACAAACCAGGACCCAACCAAATATGAATACCAAAGGATAAAATTGTTTATGTTGCAGATGTTCTAAGCAACCCAATTGAAACACCAATCAAGGTGTCTGGCCGATGGATGCTTGCAATATATAAAGGGAAAAAGGTATACATCCCAAGACCTACCAAACAGAAGCCAACTAACTTTGGTGGAAGAATGACTGGTAAGAGAAATACCTATCATAACCATAACCATTTGATGAACCAGAAATATCAAAATCTTGAGTATCAAAAGAATCAAAATTGGCAGAGTAATCACACATATCAACAAAATCAAAACTAGCAGAGAAATCAAACATATCAATAAAATTGGAACTACCAATAGAATCAGAATTTCCATCAGTTCCAAAATTACCTGAAGAACCTAATACATTAGCATAAATAAAAGTGTCAAATCAACAATCATGAGACTTCATCGAACACTCCAATCAGATTCATCAAGACTACAAATCTGGATGGGAATTCAAATTCATTCATTCAGACCCTCTAATCATAGAATATGCAAATTCAGAATCTGAAAACCAGAAAAAAAGAAATAAGAGGGTTTTTAGAGTGAAACTAAAACTGTAAAAATGTAGGTTATATCTTTTTTTAAATTTAATTATTGTCTGATATTATATTTATTGTGATAACAAGAAGCTTGATCTTAAAAATCCAAGCTAGATAAGTATATTGCAGGTTCTCAAAAATTTAGAGGAATAAGGAGATCCATATAATTTGAACACTTTAGTATAAATAGCATACAAGTTTGATTTTTAGAAACAACTAGAAACCGCCATAAACAAAACTGATGTTTTGGTTGTATTTATTTTATTCTTCAATTATCATATTTATATTATATTATATGACAAAAAACTTGACCTTAAAATGTCAAAGCAAGTTGAGGATAATGCAAGTTTACCGGAACCAGAAGAAGCATATACAAGCAATTCAGAAGATGACAAATCTGTAGAGGATGAATCTGATCAAGTTAGAAACAGTTAATATAAGTCAGAAGGAAGATCTAGATGGAAGTATAAGTCATATCATCTCATTGGAAGTGCAAGTGATCCTTTGAGGATCAGATCATCATTAAAAGATACCACTTTGTTTGGCTCACTCTCATTGATTAAGCCCACCACTGTTGATGACGCATTGACAAATGATGGACGAATTCTTGCAATGCAATAAGATTTAAATCAATTTAATAGGAATGATGTTTGGGATCTAGTACCAAGACCAAATATGAACATTATTGGAATCAAGTGGGTGTTCAGAAACAAGCTAAATGAAAAAGGTGAAGTGGTCAGAAACAAGGCAAGACTTGTCACCAAGGCTATAGTCAGCAATACAACATTGATTACACTAAGACATTTGCTCTAGTGGGCAGGTTAGAAGCTATTCGTATACTTCTTTCTTTTGCTGCAAATAATAACATTACATTATTTCAAATGGATCTTAAAAGTGTTTTTCTAAATGGTTATATAAGTGAAGAAGTCTATGTTAAATAACCCCCATATTTTGAAACTTTTGAATTTCGAAATCATATTTTTAAACTTAGGAAATCTATGTATGGTCTAAAACAAGAACCTATGGCATGGGTCATAAATGACACAATTCACTAGGCCCATATTGAACTTACATCTTATTTTTTTTTAAGGAAGTAAAGTATCTTCACTTACACATAACATAAACTAAATCTATAATACAACTATTACAATTCCTTATCATTATCTCTTTCTTGAGAAAATTCGACGATGAATTTTAGCTCCATTATATCGTACATGAAGAAATAATCACAACAAACCACAAGCTCATCATATCCACCGGGGTCAAATGGGAAATTGGAAAAGTCACCAAATGTGATAAGTCGGTGAAACACATTTCCATCTTTAACAATTAACATCTTATCACATTTATAATAAAGGTAGGAAATTCTAAAGATGCCGATAAAGTTATACCTTTTGAAGTTGATATTCATGACTAAATACACCTTCTTTTTGTTGAAATTTGTTGCAAACAATATGTTACAATGTATTTGCAAAGGTTTCAAAGCATGTTGATTCTCATGGACATACTCTTTATCACAAAAAATTGGTGACTCAATAGTTTCCTGGGCAACATTTTTTTGAGGAACCTTTGAATAATCACCTTCAAGCACTAACATTATTTCGTTCACTTCACTCTCTTGTTTAAATAGACTTTCAATTTTATCATCTTTCTCTTTGCTTTCAATGTCAATATATTGATAACATTCCTCCTTTAGAGACACTTCTTCAAGCACTTGCAATAGAGAGTTATCAAAGTTAAACAAATAGTTCGAGTCAATTTCTTGCCCTTTGTCTCTAAAATGTTTTTCCTCTTCTTCTTTCTTTTCTTTGATTTCCTCTTCTGGCATGTTTTGCATATCCATTTTTGTTCATATATTTCACATACTTTGGATCCAATACAAAATCTCGAATAGATTAATGATATGATATACTTCTCTCTTTTTTTTTTTTTTATCCTCATCACCACCTTTTTCTGCCATATTTTAAATAACAAACAAACAAAAGTGAAAGAAAAAGACCTCTCACCACAAAGCTCACGTGTTTACACTATTGAATTTGTCACTCGTATTTCACTCAATTTAGGTTTTTTTTCTATAATGTACCTCTCTTGCCTTTTCCCACTCAATTGCTCTTTACAAGTTCTTAATTGAATCAGCAAGAACAGATTGGAGCCAAAATTGGTTAGAAGAAAGAAACGTAACATGTGATTGAAGAATACTCTTAGGAATTTTGTCAAGCAGGTAGTTTGCACTATTTTAAACAATACAACTACCTTTTTTTTTTTTTTTTTGAATTTTGCTTTTTTCTTTCAAGTAGCAGCAACACACAAAATAACTAAGAACAACAATTCGAAAAAGAGCAACACAACTAGCAATTTATGTTTCACAGGAAAAAAAATCATAAACATAATTTTATTCAATTCCAAACCTAGAGACAATCTCTGGTACCAAATGATATGATCATGTTTGTCATTAATCACTTTAAGGATCGTTCTAGGTTGGAAACTTATAGATTGGAGCCAAAATCACGTTTTGTTGGAGAACGTGATCACCGAAACTACTAAACTCATAATCGGACGATTCTAAAATGAAGTGAAAAATGACGTTCTAACACAAGTTAGGCTTTTGAATCATTGAAAACAAGTATGTAGAACTCGAGATATGACCACATGGTAGAATTTGTGCATTAGGATTTGATGTATAGGAAACTCAAAATTATTCTTCAGTAAACGAACCAAGAACAAAATGGCGCCACAATCTAGGGATTGATAAGCCAAAAAGAACGCCACAAGGATTAACAACATTGATAAGTTCAAAGTGAATTCTTTAAGGAACTCAAAGAGCAAAGCCTCACAAAAATAATGTTCAAAATCCCCCTTCAATGAGGTTAAAAATGCTTATTTATACTAATTCTATCTCTAAACCTAAATGGATCATAAATGACACCATTCTCTAGGCCCATATTGAACTTACATCTTATTTTTTTCTAAAATAAACTTAATGTTAGGAAGAAAAGTATTTTCACTTACACATAACATAAACTAAATCTATAATAAAACTATTATAATTCTAAATCAAAGAAAACTAAGAATTATTACAAACCAAATTAAAATAAATAATATTCATCCTAATTTATTAAAACCATCTTCATGCTCTTGAGGTCCTTATCACAATCATGGGTGGTTATGGTTCCTAATTGTCTCTAATTTTGGTTGTCTTTGGTTTCTTATTGCCTTTGGTTCCTAGTTGCCTTTGTTTGCCTTTGATTTATGTTCAGATGTTTCACTCATTTCTAAAATATAAAAGAAAATTAAATAAATAAATGAAAAGAAATCGAAAAGAAATGAATTAATGGTGATAAAAACATTAATAAAATGTATATAATTGAATGAAAAAAAACCGAAAAGTAATGAATTAATGGTAATAAAAATCACTAAAATGGTGGTCAATAACCAAATTAATATATATTGAGTTGATTCATGATTGAAACAAATCGAACTATACATAGCTTAAATTCAACTCATGTACATAGTGAGCTATATAAAGTGCTTGAAAATGATGTTGAACAAATTGTTAATTTCATTTTGAAACAAAAAAAAAATTTAAAAACCTAATATTAAGAAGTTATTTATATCATTTGAAAGTTAATTACTAATAAGATATACAACTCTATTGTTTATTGGAAAACTAAATTCAATATCTAATATTGTACAAAAATATTGTCATCAAGTCTAAGGTGAGATATTGCATTTATTGCTCAAAGCAACTACTTCTTTGTGATAATATTTTGAGTTATAAATATTGTTTTGAGGTAAAACTTGTGTCTCATTTAAAGTTAGAAATAAAATATACTATTCTTATTTACACCATGAAGGTAAATAAAATTATTTTGAGTGTTACATTATTGCTCAAAGTTGATTATTCAATTATTTTTAACACTTAAAAACCTCACACTCAATGAACTCTCTCCAACTTCAATATATATGTTTCACATTGAAAAATATATTTTCCTAGACTCTACTTTTCTCCTATATAGAATTTTTGCTCCTTTAATTTGTTTGTTAAATTTTTGCTTCATTTGATTCAAGCTATCGAACCGAACTGAGTTGTTAGGGAATATAAATCGAATCAAGTGTGAATGGAAAAATAAGTCGTGATGAACTCGAGTCGAGTTTTGAATTGGACCCATTCTTATCGAGTCAAATCAAATTGAACATAAGTTCAATTCAACTCAACTCATTTTCAACTCCAACCGAATGGTTCACTAATTTATATATTAAAAAAGTATAGTACTAATATTCTTAAGTTTTTATTAAATTGAAAAAATATATATATTATCATATTATATATTATATCTAACTTTAAAATCGTGATTGTATAATTATATGTGAATTTTTTGTGATATTTATGATTTTGTACAAAAAATAAAAATCCGATCAAATCCGGATAGGCTCAAAAGCAAAAACATTAAATTAACATTAAAATATAGTAAATCTCAACGCTCACATTTTTATAAAGTTTATCCTTTCCTGCAATGTATTGTCAAAACTAAATCCTTTCGTGCTTTGCAATTTCGTCACGCCTTACCTCTAATAATGAAAGGAAAAAATTAAAACACTTCCGACTTCGATTTATACGTTTGATCCGTCAAACTAACCCATAATCTACAAATTCTCCTGAAACCATGCAAAAATTCGTCACAATTAGACTTATAAATTAAAGACTCCGATTTAGATGGACTTACAAGTTTGAGTTCAATTTCACCCATACCCAACATATGCTCAACTCTATTAAAAATGAGGTAAAAAATTTTATCTTTAAATTCTAAGTTGACAATATTTTTGAAAATTTATGCTTCCTGATTTTATCGTGTTAAAAATTATAAAAAAATACGAAATAAAAAAAAAACTTGTATAAAATTTATTTATTTAATTTAGATAATAAAAATAGAAGATTAACCAAGATGTAAAATTATTTGAAGTCTATATGCAACTACAATCATTCACTCTTCTGCACCATGTTTTACAATTTTCAATAATTGTAATGAGGCAATTGTTTGTTAGGTTCGTGAGTTATAAGTTATTGTCAATGTAAAAAATTTCACAATATGCATCTTATCTTCTCTTTTAGCTGTCATTTGTTAATCATTTAATATAAAAGAAGACCACTACACATATTAACCCTAAAGATAATTTAAATTTACTATTTTACCTATTTCAAAATAATTTGCTCATTTATAAAAGTAAATTATCTTAAAATAAATGACCATTTCCATTTCGATGCACTTATTTTTAATTGTATCATCTAATTAATACTAATTAAATCGTTTCCAAGACTTTTATAATGCATTTATGACATTTAGTGTCTATTTTTTTTAACACCAATATGCTAGCTTATAGCTTATTGAATTAGTATATAAGCTTGTTTGATCAAATTAGATGTGATTAATTAACAAGTTTTTTACATTAACTTATAATTTTTTTAGCTAGCGTATGACTTTATAACTTTTTATATTTTCTGTCATTTGTAGTCTTAATATTTTAATTTTATTATTATTTTATCCTTATGTAAAACAAAACAACTATCTCACTATCTACTCACTCACCCACTTTATCGTTTGACTCTTCTTTAATACTCCTTCATTCATTATCTTTTCTTATCTGTTTAGTGACTAATACCAAAGATGTTAAATTTTTATTCTTCTTCTTTTTGAGTAAATAGATTCTCAAAGGATTTTATCAAAGAAGGTTGGTCATGTTCAGTTATATAAAATAACACTATGTAACAAAATATGGTAATCTTAAAACAAAACAATAATGTGATTGTATATCATATGCCAGGGACGGAGGCAAGTCAAATTAAAACTAAATAGAATGAAGTAAGCTAAAAGGAAAACAATGTCATTATAATTTTACAATTGTAAAATGGCTCACTAAATATTACAGGTAAAAACTGTTTCTCATGTTAGGAATGAACTGACCTTGCATATGAAAAACATTAGATACAATTTATTTTTCGAAAATAATGTTTTTATGCTTATTAAAAATAAAATTTATACATTTACATAATATTTTAAATTAAATAATTATGTACTTTTATATAATTTTACAATTACAACAACTAAATTTATCAAACTTTTTGTTTTCATCCGTTAGCTTTTCGGCTATAACTTATCAGTTATAAGCTTTAAGCTAGATTTCCAGTCATCTGCTAACTATTCAACTATCAGCTAGTTTATAGTTTAGTTTTACCAAATAGACCCTTATAATGCACCAATATATAACAATGATAATTTGATAAGAATAACATTTTATTTTATTTATATATTTCTCTTAACATAAATAAAATGATCAAATCACTCAATTATTTTATGAAAGAGGGTGTATTTCATTACTATTAGACTAAACTTCACTCGGTGGTTATATAACAACTTAAAGTGTGTGTCAGGATCAAATGCATATTTATGAATCAAACTAATCTACATAACTTAAATTCAACAAAGATTCATCAAAAAAAAGATATTGAAAATATTTTAATAACTTTGATATAAAATTTAAACTTATGATGTATAATTATGAGTATTGTATTAGTACTGAATATTGGTTATTGATATTGATACGTGTATGAGATACAATATTTTATAAAAAATCAAAACATACACAGAACCGTCTTAAATAATTTATGGACTCAGATATTAATTTTTTTTATATAATTTAATTTAATTAAAAGAATTAAATTATTCAATTTACGATACAAAATTACCATAAAAATTTAAAAATCCATTTATCATTTTAGTTAAAACAACAAATTAACTCAAATACACAAATAAAAATATATAAGAAAATCATCAATTTAACTTACAGTAAAATAATAT
The DNA here is from genome assembly GCF_000331145.2 of Cicer arietinum. Classification (NCBI taxonomy): domain Eukaryota; kingdom Viridiplantae; phylum Streptophyta; class Magnoliopsida; order Fabales; family Fabaceae; genus Cicer; species Cicer arietinum. Next base: position 23,271,295 of record NC_021162.2, on the reverse strand, counting down.
AAAAACAAAATACCAATTACAAATACATTGCAATTTTAGAATTACACATACTTGGTAGATTGAGACACTGTAATCACTTGTAACCATGGCTTATACATGTAGATATATATCCCGCTTTTACTTAAAAGAGCATTAGTTATTGTTATTTTTGAGTTCGGAAAACTGTTTAAAAATTAATCTATACCATCGAAAATATTATTGGTTGAGTCGCAGACTTTGTCACTCTCTTTAAGACGTTTTATGGCACTATTTAAATTGTGCAAGATATACTATCAACCATGAAGTCGCCAGGAGAAAACAACACACTATATCGAAGTTCTATTGCACTGTAGAAAACTATTCTAGAATTATACCATCAATATGACAGTCAAATAGTTGTCACTCGTAATATAGTACTATGACCACTTGAAATAAAGGGAAGAGAAAAAAGAAAGGGAGATGTAGAGAAAAGTCTCAGATTTTGGAGAACTGTTGATGTGTCTTTCCAACTGAGCAAAGCCCATTATTTATAGATAAAATCTGCAACTGGATGAGACAAAAAAGTGCGACCTATCACACCAGATCCACATAAACACTATGAATTTTTCTAGGTTTTTGATCGGGCAATGAACTGATGCGAGAGCCCACAAAAAACGTGAAAATAGCTAGGGTTTGACCAGGCAATCTGATGCGCAAAATCATAAAAGAAGACTGGATTAAATGTTGAAAGTTGACTCGGTGGAGGGCAAATACATATTCAATGTATCAGTAAGATAAAAGTGCACGCATTTATTATTAAAAAATTAAATAAATAATTTTTATTTTTATTTTCTGGTCACTAAAAAATAATACACTACTTAGCCCAAGCCCGGCCAAGCCAGACATCTTTGCATGCGTTCTCACCTCTTCACAGAATTGAATACCCCTTGGCATACACTCCAATTGTCATACCTCTACATTATAAAAACTACTAGTGTATGTCATATCTCATATGTGGGACTTTCTTGTTTTTTTTTTTAATTCACACCAGCTACCTCTTGTTAATATCATCATCATTTCCAAGGATAATTTATTATAACACCCTCTTTTTTGTTAAAAGTAATCAAAATACCCTACTACGAATTTTTTTTACCAAAATACTATATTTTTTTCCCCTTCAAGAGTTGCCACCCCGTCGTGCGACCAATTGAAATAAAAAATATTTGATACAGTACGAGGTCGCATCTCGAGGATGCAACCATGTACAAGGTATTAAATTTTTTTTCTTTCTCCTTTTAACAATTGAACAATTGTTTATTTAATAAATTAAAAACAATTAAAATATTTTAAAAAACAAAATACTAATAATAAAATATAAAATACATTAAATTAAAGAAAAAAATGTGGTTGAGTACATGTGTCAAAACAAATAATGTGTTATATTATTTTAACAACTCCCTCTTTTTTTTAGATAAATTTATAATATTTTAATATACTATTGTTTAGAAAATTTAATTTTTTAAAGGTGAGAAGTTGGATTTCCTAGAACCAACTTCTCAAAGACATTTTTTTTAATAGAGTGAAGGGAAATCAATGTGCACAAACCAATTTCTCAAAGGCAATTTTTTTTTAAAAAAATAGAGTGAAGTGAAATACGTGTGCACTAGTGCAATTAAACCTTGTTAGATCGGTTCCTATGTACTTGTTAGATCGGTTCCTTATCCAATCTAACATCAAGCGTTGTAATAAATAGTTAATTATTAAATCAGCTAAAATAATAGATGTAACAAGTCACATTCAAAAATGATTTATTAGATCGGTTAAATTTGAACCAATATAATAAGTCAAATTCAAAAATGATTTATTAGATCGGTTAAATTTGAACCAATATAACAAATCAAATTCAAAATTAATATATTAGATCGATTAAATTTGAATCAATATAACAAGTCAAATTCAAAATTAATCTATTA
>NC_021162.2:23255165-23259866 GCF_000331145.2 Cicer arietinum | reverse complement strand
TTTAAAGGCATGTTAGATCGGTCTAAACAAAACAGATCTAACAAAATTTGTAATAATAACAAATTTACCACTGCCTTTTATTTGTGTGTAGTCTTTTTTTTTAATTTATCATAGCTTTTTGTGTGTGCAGTTTTTATTTTTATTTTTAATATGTATGTTAGATCAGTTCAATTAGAACTGATCTAATAAAATTTATTATAATAATAAATTTACTATAATTTTTTTTTTTGTAGTTTTATTTTTTTAATGTGTTTGTTAGATCAGTTCAATTAGAACAGATCTAACAAAGTTTACCATAATAACAAATTTGCCACCATCTTACTTATTACATTGGATGTATAACAACCGATCTAATATCGACGATGTAACAAGGTTAAAATGCACTAGTGGTGGCACAAACTGATTTCCCAATGTGCAGGTTTTATTTGTTTTTTAATTATTAAATATATATATTTATTTTTATTAGTAGTACTATTTAGTAGGCACAAATATAGAGAATTTGATCAATTAATGATGACATGCACACGATAGGGTGGGTAGTTATACTTTGTAAATGTGAGATAATACCACACATTTTAACATCTTTCATAATAATAAATATACATTTTATTATTCCGTAATTATTATTTTAATGAAATAATTAATTTAAGTTTTCTTAATTATTATTTTAATTAAATAATTAATTTAAGTTTCATTAGTTATTAATTTAAGTAATTATTATTTTAATTAATTAAACAAATACAATGTTAATTTTTTTATAATAATTATTTAAATAAATTTTACTTTTTATAATTATTAAAAAGTTTAAATAAAATGGAGTCTATAAAAATAACAAAATTTAATTAAATATTATAATTAAAAATACAAATATAAAATGAGTGAAAAAAAAATAAACACAAATTTTATTACAATGTTTTTGTTACATTAATCTTCTATATGGTGTCCAGTCCCATATCGTGGTGGTTGACGAATACAACGTGGACGATGTGGAGGTGAGTTTTCTTGTCAACTGGGGCATGTGCCTCCTGTACATTGTCACTTAGTTGGTTGACATGCATCGATGAACTAGGATCTACTTGATTGGGGAATGATGGAACACCAAATGAGTACATATTATTAATATAACGAGCAGCCGACTCAGACGTACCTAGGTAGAGATTGTTAGTGATCATATTGTTGAGTTAACGTGAATTCAAATGATTGTCTTAGTGGTTCAAATTGTTGTTGTGTTGGGTGAAAGAAAATGAATTGCAATGTGGTTCTGGCGCTTCATTTTCAATAGTAATAGGGGGAGTTAGTGGCAAGATCTATTATGCCTTTGTCGTTGTGATGGTTGGGTTGACTCTTCTACAACACCATATTGTGGGTCCCGCAGTAGGTGTGGAACTGATAGGTACAAATTGGAGTTGTGTTTAAACCACACCATATACTCCTCTATTGGTATTGGGTGTCCATGTATCAGTTGGCCAGTAAGACAATGACTTCGACGTTTGTTCCAAAACTGAATCCATGCAGCATGTCTGTCATTCCAATTTTCGATATGATTCCCTCTCATATCTTGATAGTGAAGTGTATCAATATTTTCAGGATCCTTTGGTATTTCCTAGGAAAGTTCAAACTGCAGTTTGACTCTATCTGTTTGATGTCATTCTATAGTTGAGAAACAAATCAAAGCGGTTTTGGAAGTCCATATCATTGAATCTTGATATGCTTGTTGTGGTATGACATTTTCAAGACTCCTGTAAGGCATCCATATGAATTAGAGAAAAGAAGAGATATATTAGTAAGGCGACCCAATTATAAGTAATATAAATTTTGTTGAACAATGAAATTTTAAACCTGATAATGTTTCATGTGATCAATGTTTGATATATAACTGACAAGATCCCCATATGGAGTTATAGAAAGGATTAGTTCCCTGCCAATCCATTTAGTAAAATAATATAAAACTATTATTTAGCAAGTTTGGCAAGTATATTATACGTAGTTTATTGGGTTAATATGAAAAGTGTTTTACCGTTTTGTTAGTGGAAATGACATCTCTCTAGTGCAATGAGGGACAATGAACGGCATGCGATACCATACCCAAGATTGAAGGATCAATGTAGATCCACCTATACATGCATAAGACAATGCGGTTGAGGGTGGTGATGGCCATACCGTTCCTATAGCATACTAATGGCAGTCACTCAAAATGGTGATGGGCATAAAATTCCTATAGCATACGCCATTGTTGAGGGTGAAACACGTCTACCAATGTTTCTCACACCTCAGACCAACCTCTGCTTGATTTCGGATAGACATGTGTCAATTAAAACTATTGTTTGTAACACCCCAAATTTTATAATAAATATTTTCTTAATGGAATAGGATTTTAGATAATTAATTTGGTGTTAAAACTATTTTAGAATATATGTGGATAGATTCTGTGACTAATATAATATAATATAGGCTAAATTATATATGTGGTCCCTTAACTTAATTTCAGGTAACGTTTTAGTCCTTTATCATTTTTTTTTCCCGACTTGGTCCTTTATTTTAATTTTAAGTGACAATTTGATATTTTAAAGTTTTAACAATGTTATCCTTTTTTATACAAAAATTCAAAAAAAAATTTAATCAAAACTCATAAAATTAATTATATTCTTCAATATAATACAAATTTAATCAAATTCGTAACGCAAATCTTCAAATAAACTCATATTTTCATACTTTATTTGATATTGTTAGGAATAAAGGACTAAATCGGGAAAAAAGAAGATAAAGGACTAAAACGTTACCTGAAATTAAGTTAAGGGACCACAGATGTAATTTAGCCTAATAAATATTATATTTTATCATTTTTTATATTTTTCTATAAATAATAGTATTTTAGTTACATATTTTAAGGTATAAGATTTTAGGCGATTCAAAGTGTATATGTGTGTTCGTAGTTAATGCGATATTTTCTTGTATGTATGACTAATGTTAGGTGTCCACATAATTATATTTTATTTTTTTTATAAATATATCCTATTTTCATCATAATGTTTAAACCCCTATTTTTATCCTACTATTTACACCCCTATTTTTATCCTAATGCGATATCCTAGTGTTTACACTCATATTTTCTACTTCTGCATATTAAATTGGGCTATTACTGGTTGGATTTTTCTTTCCTACGCCTGTGAGTTTCTCATTACTCCCGTATTTTGGCCTCAAACTTGACTACCTTGTGTTGGGCTTACAGTTTTACTCTTGTACCAGAACATCGGCTATCTGCACCCCTCCTTCTGCAATTAATAAAATAAAAAACGAAACTCGGACTAATGGCAACTAAATCGCAGCAATCTCAAATTCACTTTCACCAATTCTGTCATTTGAATCGAATCCAACCTCTAACCCCACAAAATCGGCCACTAAATCCATTTTTAGCATCAATTATATCGATCGTGGCTCCGTTTCATTAGAAACAGCTGCATTTTTTTCCTTGGACGAGCTATTTTTGGCTGACTATGATCACCATGTTTATTGTCTCGAAAAACTAGTATTGTTTTTGAATTCCTCTCATCGAAACCTTCAAGAATCACTACTCATTTGCATTTTTCTTTGTAGTTGACGTCAGATCCTTCGGCCACTTCGACAAGTCGGTGAGACATTTTCTGCAGTTTTTCTCGTCGTTTTGATTTTGTTTCTGCTCCTAAAATTATTATTAATTATTTCACATTTATCTTTATGCTCCGAATAATTTATCAGTCGCGTCTCGGCGATTTGGTGAAGTCGCAGTTTATTCTAATTCGCTCGCTGTATATTGTCGATCTGCAGTTGCTGTTAAAAACTTCAATTCATTTATGTGTTTGAGAAAGCGTCTAAATAAGGTAAAGGGCGAAAAAGCATTTGAATTTATGAGTATAATATATTGTGAGATTAACAGTAAAACCGTATTTCCCAATGATTCATTCAGGGCTCACTACATACAGCAATATCCCTTTGAGAGATAAATTATTTAATGTCAAAATATGAGAATTGTGAGATTAAAATGTTAAATAGAAATGTTTATAGGGTGTTGATTGATTTAATTTTCGATAATTGTGTGGTATTTGATATTTGATATTATTGTAATGTTGGATGTTGAATGAGATTTTGTGAATATGTTTGATTAGACAAATTCATGTGACGTGATAATAAAATATGGATGCATTGTATGATATATGTTTATTTGATGATAATGATGATTTTTTATTGACGATAGTGATGTTATAAATTTGGGATGATTTTATATGATGATCGTTATTATGCATGATTAATGATGTTATAATATTGTGATGAGAGTATTGAAGTACCCTGTAACACCCAAATTTCTCATTACCTTATTTTAAATAATATAATGATACAATACTATTTTTTGTTATGAGTGTTAATATGTGTCCTAATTTCTTTAGGTGTGTCTTGTGTGTTGTCTTAGTAATTGATTTAATTCATCAATAGTAACTATACTCAACTTATAAAAATAAATAAAATAAAATGTGTATACATATATATGTATGTATAAAATAATACGATGAGTAAAATTGTGTCGTTACATTAGTTGTTACCTTTAGCACTAATAGAATGGGATAATAATAATAATAATAATAATAATAATAATAATAATAATAATAATAATAATAATAATAATAATAATAATAATAATAATAATAATAATAATAATAATAATAAAAC
>NC_021162.2:23246471-23248323 GCF_000331145.2 Cicer arietinum | reverse complement strand
AGTTTAGAGACCTTAGTTTAGTTTGTGAAGTGACACCAGAAAGTATTAAATTGGGAATGTTGAAGGTAACTAGTGGACTATTGGAAGAGATTGAAAAGAGTCAGAAGTTGGATTTGTATCTTTTAGATAAGTTACAGTCGATTGACCAAGGGAGATAACCTGACTTTAAAATAGGTGTGGATGGAATTTTGAGATTTAAGGAGAGGATTTGTGTTCCCGATGTAGAGGAGTTAAGAAAGATGATCTTAGAGGAAGGACATAGGAGTTGTCTAAGTATTCACCCTGGAGCCACAAAGATGTATAAGGACCTCAAGAAGATATTTTGGTGGCCTAAAATGAAAAGAGATGTTGCTGAATTTGTGTATGCTTGTTTGACTTGCCAAAAATCTAAGGTAGAACATCAAAAACCTTCAGGTTTGATGCAACCTTTGAGCATTCCCGAATGGAAGTGGGATAGCATCTCTATGGACTTTGTGGTAGGCTTACCTCGAACTCCAAAAAGGTACAATAGCATTTGGGTCATTGTGGATAGATTAACTAAGTCTGCTCACTTTATTCCGATAAACATAACTTATTCTATGGAAAGGTTAGCTGAAATATATATAAAGGAAATTGTGAAGTTGCATGGAATCCCATCAAGTATAGTCTCGGACAGAGACCCTAGGTTTACCTCTAAGTTTTGGCAAGGTTTACAAAGCGCTTTAGGTACGAACCTTAGGATGAGTTCAGCCTATCACCCACAAACAGATGGTCAGACTGAGCGAACCAATCAATCCCTAGAAGACTTGTTGAGAGCTTGTGTGTTGGAACAAAATGGAAGTTGGGATAGCTTTTTGCCACTTATAGAGTTTACCTATAACAATAGTTTCCACTCTAGCATTGGAATGGCCCCTTTTGAGGCGTTGTATGGGAGAAGATGTAGGACCCCTCTGTGTTGGTTTGAGACGGGTGATAGCCTTGTGTTAGGACCCGAGATTGTTCAACAGACTACTGACAAAGTAAAAATGATTATTCTAACGTGAGTATTTTGAAAAATAAGTAAAATTATAGTGATTAATTTGAATGTGAGAATTAGGGTTGTTATTAATATGTATTTCTTTTTAAAGGTTAATTATTTTAATTACTCTAATTCATCATATATTAGTTATGAAATATTAGTAATGTTTTGAAAATTTATATTGTTGGAGAGTATTAAAAATGAGATTAAGTAACAATTGATTTTGTTATAGCAAAATAAAAATAATAACAGTAAAACATAAAATAAATAAGGCGAACGATGGGTTTGACCCATATATGTTAACTCTAATTATGTTGATAAAATAAAAAAATAAAGAATAAGAAAGGGAGCTTCTGGAGCCGTATAACCAATGAGTAAACATAACAACAACCTATCGTTTGACATCGGTGATCGAGAATTGTTCCGGAAAAGTTTCTCTGTTTTCGTCCAAATTTCAGTATGTTGTTTTACTCATTTAGCTAGTTGTAACACCCAAATTTCTCATTACCTTATTTTAAATAATATAATGATACAATACTATTTTTTGTTATGAGTGTTAATATGTGTCCTAATTTCTTTAGGTGTGTCTTGTGTGTTGTCTTAGTAATTGATTTAATTCATCAATAGTAACTATATTCAACTTATAAAAATAAATAAAATAAAATGTGTATACATATATATGTATGTATAAAATAATACGATGAGTAAAATTGTGTCGTTACATTAGTTGTTACCTTTAGCACTAATAGAATGGGATAATAATAATAATAATAATAATAATAATAATAATAATAATAATAATAATAATAATAATAATAATAATAATAATAATAATAATAATAGTAATAATAATAA
>NC_021162.2:23233577-23244496 GCF_000331145.2 Cicer arietinum | reverse complement strand
TTTATTAATTATTTATTCATTTATTTATAGTAAGTAATTCATTTGTATTTTGTGGTTGTGTGGTTATAATTCCCTCGCGGACTATTAGAGACGACGACTGATAAAGAAACGACTCGTTAGCAAATCAAACTCATTGGACGAAATCTTCAGCCGAGGTAAGGGGTGGGATGAGGTTCGATCTTATGAGTATAAAATAACGTGAGATGAACGAGAATGCTGAAATTCCCAAATGTTCATTCGGGGCTTACTACGTACAGTTGAGCCCTATTGAGTGATAATAATTAATTAATAAGATGTGAATGGTAATAGTCGAACTGTAAGGTAAGACTGATAGACCTTGGGGGTACACCTAGTGGGGAATTCCTAAGTGGATTAGTGGGTTATTCCCTAAGGCCGGGAACTTCCTAAGAATTCTGTTGTTTGATACTATGATTTCGAATCCATTATGTTTGATGGAAATTTTGGATTTATGTGACATGCTTATGATTATGTGATTCTCTTTATCTAAAAAAAAAAATTATTTGGGGTTTAGGTTGTCACATACCCCATAGTTAATAAAATAATGATGATTCCAACTTGTGCTAAAGATGATGCTTTTAATGGAGTAGTCTAGGCTAACGAGGGAAGAAAATAGATGTTGGTAATATTTGAAGTTGATGTGAATTTTTGAAGTGAATATTATTTTGTCATGATATAGGTAGGACCTTACAAGCCAAGTGATTCTAGGGAAGTACAACTGAATGAGTCTGATCGTGGCGGTCTATTGTTGAGTCTTAAGTTAAAATCTTTAGACCTTGGAGGTATTCGAGTGGGGTATTCCTAGGTGACTCTGAGGTAGCACTCCAAATATCGAGAGCTACCATGCAACACACGTTTACCTCGACTGTCTTATATATATATCTCGGGTTGAGTTGAGGGGATCTATTAGGACAAGGCCAATTTCAATTGTCCGTCCATCGGGATGGTGGCATAGTATCAAGCCTCCTAACCAAGTGATGCAGAATTAGAATGGACAAGGCCAATCTCATTGTGAAGTAGAGTCTAAGCTCATGCATATCATTGCATTTTCTTGTGATTGTTTTGTTGTTATTGATGTGTTTCAAAAGTAATAATAATTTCTCTTAGATGATTTGATGCATATTATAATGAGATAATTATTTTACTTGAGTGACTCTGATGTTATAATATGGTATTATTAGCTTAAATATTTTGATATATCGTAATGTGATTATGATACGGTCTATTATGATTATTTGTGTATTCTTAATATTTATATTATACGATCAACATGATTTTGAAATTCACATCCTTCGTTATTTGTTTTTGACTGGTTTGGCTCTGCATTTGTGAAATCGCAATTATTACAGGTTGGGAGAAACCTCGCTCTGATAGATGATACTGGTAATTAAGTGTTGGAAATTGTATTTTATTTATTTAATTAGAAATGAATTTTTGTATTAAAACCTTTTAAGAATTACTAAGTTTTTGGAATTAAATTGAGAAATGTGATATCCTAAACTAATCAAAAAAGTTTTTTTTTCCTTGTAAACAAATTTTCTTATCAACTACGACTTTTTCTAATATAAATTATTATATATTTTATTTTGGGATTTAGGGTGTCACGTTAGTGGTATCATAGCAGGTCTGTCCAATCAGGTCAAGTGGATCGTGTTTCGATTCATTAGTCGAATGTTAGTTGTGTCGGTTGTATTTTCTTGTGTACTAATAATTTTCAATATCATATTATTTTTCTTGTTATATTATTGTGTTTTGCATAATATGCTTTTGTATACTTCTAAAAAATTTGAAATTACTAATTAACTATTTATTGCTTGCTTATTTTAATTGTATTGTGCATTCTTAATTTCTATCTAAATGTCTAAATAAAACACGAATTGTTGACTAAATAAACCTTTTGATTGGACTTGTGGCTTGTATTTCAAACTTTGGTTATTTGTTTGTGTTACAGTAGATAGTTAGAAATAATTTTTTTTATTGACTAGCAATGTGTTTGAAATTATTAATTTAAACAAGGTAATACTAATTATCGATTGATATACCGTGTCTTTTGGGATGATAACATGATTATTAAAGTTTTGATCTTGTTAATGAAATCAATTTAGAACGTTGTTAGTAGTAGTTTTGAAACATTTGAAAATTCATATTATTAATAATAATAATAATTCTTAAATATTAGAGGTTGGTAGAACTTGAAATTATTTAAAAAATCATGAAGTAGTTAAAGTTGACTTATTTTTTAGAATGAAAATAACTTTTATTTGAATTACTCTTGATTATTTTAAAGACATTAAATTGAAATCATTTTTTGTTGATTTATAAAATAACATTAATTCTATACTACAGATTTTATTTAATGTTTAAAATACCTGAAATTTTTTACCATATTTTATTATGTGTTGTATTTAAGAAGATCACAAATATTTGTAGTTATGTTGGTTTAGAGGGGCCTCGTGTGAATATTGAATCTTGAAAATGTTGGGATATTTGTTCGAAATGATTGATCTATTTACTCTCATATTATGAACTCATTAGAGTTTAACTTGATGTTTAGATTTTAAGAACTTATTTGTGATTTATAATGGTACTAATAAAATAAAATAAAGTAAAATAATAAAATGTCTACTAATTGAGAAAGAGAAGGAAAATACAAGAAAGAGAAATAAAAGAAAGTTTTTAAAACAATTATCTCAATAGTTAAACTCCTTTAGAAATATTATCTAAATTTTGAATTCAATAATCGATATATTTTATGAGTAGAATATTTTTGAGTAAAATTGTACTTATTTTATTATCATTGTGGAAATATATATTTGAGTTTAATATGAGAAAATGACGTGTTGTTTGTACATTTTTTTTCTTGTTACATGAATTAAACTAACAAAATAGTATGCATCATGTAGATTGATAGGTGTAGAGTGCATCATGTAGATTAGTATGTGTACAGAGATTAAAATTTATTTTACCAATTTTCTTTAATTATAAAATTGCATTTTTTTTTATTTGGGAACGGATTTTTAAGATTAGAACAAGCCTCTAGAATCTTTAAAATTGATGGTGTGTTATGTTTTAGACCAATTTTGTGGCTTAATAGAGACTTGAGATGTATCTATAAGCCTATTGAGTAGTTGATATGAGAGGAAGTTGTTATTTTGTAGATTTCTCAATTAGTGTAATTCATTGTCATAACCAAGTATGTCTTATGTTTTGTGTCATGTGCATTACTTTAATAGATATATAAATATACAATTTTGTTTCTTTGTAAATTTTGAGAAAATAAAAAATTAAATTGAACTATTTTTGGAAGTGTTAATTAATTGGAAAATTTCCTATCTATCTATATATATTTTTTAAATTTTCTTTCAAAATATAAGTTGAAAATAATTATTTTATAGTAATTAATTATTTAGAAATGTGTTTTTGATGATTAAAGTACAAGTGAAATTTTAGAAATCTTATAGATTTTTAAAATACACGTGATTTATTTTAGTTGTTTTTATTTAGACGTGATTTATTGAAAACTAATTTAAGAAAAAACTTTGAATTCTCAATAATTTTTTTTTGTGCTAAATGATTAGTGATACATTTTATAATAATTTAAGTGTATAAATCAATTTTTAGAATGATATGTAACCTTTAAAGTAGATTATGTACTACTTGATTCAACTTGGTTTGATAGCGTGTTGTTTAAATACCCATGTTTGAATTTAAATGACTACAATTATGGTTGTTTTAACTAATTGACTCCATGAGTAAGAGGGACTATCTACCCAATGACTCATCGTCGATAAAAGAGGCAAAGATAACTCATTGTTTTGTTAGAAGTACCTTTTAATTTTATTTTTTAAATAGTTGAAAGACATGTTCATCACTTATGTCAATTGAATGAATTTAATTATTAAATGTATGTTATGGTGAAATAGTATCTCTATCGTTGACTTTTTTTTTCTTTCTCCTTGATTATATATAGAGTATCTTTTTATAGAGTAATTAATTGTAAATCTATTATAATGTTATTAAGTTATTAGATGTGTTTAATATTTTAAAAATTGTTGTCTTTGTTAGACTTAAGTTAAATTTGTTGAATATTTAGTGATAGGATCTAAACTTTATTTAAAGGAGTAAAACTAGTAATATTTTTTTTGAAAGAAATAGTTGAAATTGACAATGTACGTGAAATGTGTTTCATTTAACTCAACTAAATGAACTTAGTCATTATTAACTAAATCTATATGATAGGTTTTATACGTAAGTTATAGTGAGTAACTCTATGGTATTTTATTTTATAATTTGAATGATAAATGTGATGTGTTTAATTGACTTATTGTGTCATGTTAGCCTATCATGCTAAGTTAATTAATTTTTGACATATTGTGCTTAAATGACTAGTGAATGTCATATATATGTTTATTATATATGTGGATACTAAGTTTGAATCTTGAGGGTATTTAGTTAGATATTAGTTTGTTTCTTGTTCACCACAAATTTCGAGGACGGAATTTCTTTAGCGAGGGGAGAATTGTATCACCCCAAATTTTATAATAAATATTTTCTTAATGAAATAGGATTTTAGATGATTAATTTGGTGTTAAAACTATTTTAGAATATATGTGCATAGATTTTGTGACTAATTTTGGTTATATGAGTGTTTTCTATGTTGTGTTAATCTGATACATATTTTACTAAGTAAGTGATATAAATGAAAAATTATATTTTATCATTTTATATATTTTTCTATAAATAATAGTATTTTAGTTACATATTTTAAGGTATAAGATTTTAGGCGATTCTACATATATATGTGCGTTCGTAGTTAATGCGATATTTTGTTGTATGTTTGATTAATGTTATGTGAACACATAATTATATTTAATTTTTTAATAAATATATCATATTTTTAACCTATTGTTCACACCCCTTTTTTTATCCTAATGCGATATCCTACTATTTACATCTATATTTTCTACTTCTGCATATTAATTTGAGCTATTACTGATTAGATTTTTCTTTCCTACACCTGAGAGTTGCTCATTACACTCCTATTTCTGCCTCAGACTTGACTACCGTGTGTTGGGTCTTACAGTTTTACTCTTGTATATATACATCTGCTATCTGCACTTCTCCTTCTGCAATCAATAAAACAAAAAACGAAAATCGGACTAATGGCAGCCAAATCGCAACAATATCAAATTCACTCTCACCAATTCTTTGCCATTTGAATCAATCTCAACCTCTATCCCACACAAAATCGGCAACTGAATCCATTTTTGGTGTCAATTTTATCTATTCCATAATAAACAACATTGTTTCTTTCTTTAGGCGAGCTGTTTTTGACTAATTTTGATCACCATGTTTGTCGTCTCAAAAACTGGTATCGTTTTTGGATTCCTCTCGTCAAACTATACAAGAAGAACTACTCATTTGCATTTTTCAGTGAAGTTGATGTCGAACCCTTCCGACACTCCAAAGTTGGTGAGACTTTTTTTTGCAGTTTTTCTCGTCGTTTTGACTTTATTTATGCTCCTAAAATTATTATTAATTATTTAACATTTATTTTTATGTTCCGTATTATTTATCAATCGCGTCTCGGCGATTTTGTGAACTCGCCGTTTATTCGGATTCGCTCGTTGTACGTGTTGAGACAAAATCTCAATTTAATGTTTTGATGAAAAAAACCAAAAAGTTAATTATGCTTATGTTAATTTAACTTATGCTTTTGAGTGTATTAATTTAAAGATAAAATTTAAACAAAGCAAATAAATCAGCATAAAAAGGCAAGAAAATGAATACTCTAAAACACGAAAACACTAAATATTTTCACTACAAACATATTTATCAAGATATAATAATAAAAATATAACTCTATAATTAATTTAATCAAGACAGAGGTATTAAAAAAAACAATCAAAGCATTATAGTTAATTTCTCTACGACAAAAATAAAATCCACTTTTTTTCTTTTAAGACATCCAGACATCATATCAATATCTTACGAATCACTAATTTAATATCTAGTCTAACTCAGCATCGAGAAAAGTCCTTACCTTAGGCGCTTTCTTTCTTAACATCTCTATATTCGCACGAGAAATAGCTTGTGAGACAATGATGAATTCAACACTGATAGATATTGGGATTTATGACATAGAAAATTATTTTAGGAGTAATGGAAATGTGACAGCAAGAGGCCTAATGGAAATGTATGAATGTAATAGCTATTTACGTTGCAATATTACGATTGAGTTCTTGTCTAAAATTGAAGTGCACTTAATTCCAAAATTATGCTACCAATAATTACTATTTATTTAATTTTATTAGGTTGTTACAAAGTCAATTGAAATCATGTGTATTTATGTGTATGAGTTAATTAAGATTAACTAATAAAGTTCACCATATATTGCAGGGTGTCATACCATCCATTTTAATTAAATAAATAAATTAGAGATTGTCACATCACCCTTTTAATATATATTTTTTTTTATCTAATAGTTACAAAACCAAAAATTTCATAGAATTATTTTTGTAGACAATTAAAATAAAATTATAATTTTAGTTTAAAAGAGATGAATGCATGAGAAACAAAAAGAACAATAGTTTTTTTGTGTCCTCTCTTAATTGCACAAAAAAAACTTATAATTAAATTTATAATCTTCCTTTAAAAAATAAATTAAAAGTGTTAAAAATGAGTTAATGCACATTATGTCAAGAAACACCATGAATTGTCATAAAATCTTGTCATAAAGGAGAGTAAAAGAATGAGTTAAGTCACTAGTTTTTTTTTGGATGAACCAAAAATATTTTCAAAACACTTATATATAAAGGTTGGGTTTCACGAACTCTATAATATCTCATAAAATAAATACTTATTTGATCGTTTATAAAACTAACAAACAATATAACTTTTATAAATTATAATTTAATTAAATAATTAAACTAATATTTTATCAACTAAAATAAATCAAGCAAGACAACAATACCACTGCAGATCACGTATAAAAAATAAAGTCAACGTATCTAACACATCAATTTAATGAATTACTGATCTTAACTAACCAATAATGTTATCTGTTTTCTGATTAAAACTAAGAACGTTGTTCGTTTTCTGTTTTCACAACCAAGATCATTCTTGAGTTATTTTCTTAAGTTTTTCACATGAATTTTTAAAAGGGTGAATTTACAATTCAAACCTCCTTTCTTGTAAATTGACATTGCTACTTCAGTACGTTGTCTATCTGCAGTTGCGATTGAAAACTTCAATTGATTTATGTGTTTGAGAAAGCGTCTCAATAAGGTAAGCGGCGATAAAGCATTTGAATTCATAGGTATTGTGAGATGAACGAGAAAACCGTATTTTTCAATGATTCATTGGGCATCACTACGTACGGCAGTAGTCCTTTGATAGATAAATTAATTAATGTGAAAATATGAGGACTGTGAGATTAAAATGTTAAATATAAATGTTTATAGGATTTTGATTGATTTAATTTTCGATAATTGTGTGGTATTTGATATTTGATATTACTGTAATGTTGGATGTCGAATGAAATTTTGTGCATATGTTTGATTAGACAAATTAATGTGATGTGATAATAAAATATGGATTCATTGTATGATACATGTTTATGTGATGATAATGATGATTTTGGATTGACGATAGTAATATAATAAATTTATGATGAGTTTATATGATGATCATAATTATGTATGATTAATAATGTTATAAATTGTGATGAGAATATTGAACTACCCCATAATTAGTGAAATAGTGATGATTCTAACTTGTGCTAAAGATGATGCTCTAAATAGAGTAGACTAGGCTAACGGGGGGAGAAAATAGATGTTGGGAATATTTGAAGTTGATGTGAATTTTTGAAGTGAATATTATTTTGTCATCATATAGGTAGGGTCTGATAAGCCTAATGATTATGGAGAAGTACAACTGAATGAGCCTGATCATGGTGGTCTATTGTTGAGCCTTAAGGCAAGATTGTTAGACCTTGGAGGTATTCGGGTAGAGAATTTCTATGTGACTTGGAGGTAGCACTCCAAATATCGAGAGCTACCATGCAACACATGTTTACCTCGATCGTCACGTATATGTGTCTCGGGTTGAGTTGAGAGGATCTATGAGGACAAGGCCAATTTGAATTGTTCGTCCAGCGGGATGGTGGCATAGTATCAAGCCTCCTAATCAAGTATTTTAGAATTAGAATGGTACCTAGGGATTACATTGGGTAGGGTGCTATAGTGTCCGTCCCCATACCTGCTTTTTAATAAAGATATTCGTTCTCGTACCTTCTTGGGTATCAACTTTAATATCCGTACTCGTACCTTTTGGGTACCTAAGTGCCCGTATCTATACCCATTAACCACACATTAACTAAAATAGATCGATAAATAAATGATATTGTTGTAATTAAATTTAAAAATTATAAATATTGTAGTGGTCCAATGATATCAATAGATGCTAAAACGTAAAAGAAAACAATTAATTAAACTAAATATTAACATAATATAATATAATATAATATAATATAATATAATATAATATAATATAATATAATATAATATAATATAATATAATATAATATAATATAATATAATATAATATAATATAATATAATATAATATAATATAATATAATATAATATAATATAATATAATATAATATAATATAATATAATATAATATAATATAATATAATATAATATAATATAATATAATATAATATAATATAATATAATATAATATAATATAATATAATATAATATAATATAATATAATATAATATAATATAATATAATATAATATAATATAATATAATATAATATAATATAATATAATATAATATAATATAATATAATATAATATAATATAATATAATATAATATAATATAATATAATATAATATAATATAATATAATATAATATAATATAATATAATATTTATATTAGTGATGTTGTGGGGTGGAGTGGGTACTATAGTACCCATACCCGTTTAATTTTGTGGGTAATTACCCGTCCGGATGTTCATACCTATTATGCGGATTTTTTACCTTATCCATTGTGGATTTTTTTTCCGGGTACGACTGGGTCTGGATCTTATTATCATCCTTAATGGTACGACATTGTGAAGTAGAGTCTAAGATTATTCATAACATTGCATTTTCTTGTGATTGTTTGGTTGTTATTTATGTCTTTGATGTTATAATATGGTACTATTTTCATAAATATTTTGATATATCCTAATGTGATTATGACACGGTCTATTATGATTATTTATGTATTCTTCATAATTATATCTTACTATCAACATGATTTCAAAACTCAACTCATTCGTTGTTTGTGTTTGACTGATTTGGGCATGCGTTTGCGAATCACAGTTATTATAGTTTAATGAGTCTTGAAGTTCAAATTTGGGAGAAACCCCGCTCTGATAGATGATACTGGGAATTAAGTGTTGTAAATTGTATTTTATTTATTTAATTAGAAACGACTTTTGTATGAAAACCTTATAAGTGCTATTAAGTTTTTTGAATTAAATTAAAAAATGTGATATCCTAAATTAGGTATAAAAGTTTTTATTTTCTTCGAAACAAATTTTTTTATCTGCTGCGAATTTTTCTAAAATAAATCTAGTACAAATTACTATATATATTATTTTGGGGTTTAGAGTGTCACAATATTAGTCATGAGAAGAGATCCAAAAGGTCATCCACAATCTACTCGCATTTATACTGAAATGGATCAACTAGAGAAAAATACACACCGCAAGAGATGTGGTTTGTGCCGGAATGAGGGACATAGCAAGAATAAATGCCCTCATCTCCCGATGGAAATTAGTTCATTGTAATAAAATTAATTCATTTTGTATTTGTATTTTAAATTATAAAATTTAATTAAATTTTTTTATTTTTATAGACTCCATTTTATTTAAATTTTTTAATAATTATAAAAAGTAAAATTTAATTAGATAATTCTGATAAAAAAATGAAAATTGTATTTATTTATTTAATTAAAATAATAATTACTTAAATTAATAATTAATGAAACTTAAATTAATTATTTAATTAAAATAATAATTGCTTAAATTAATAATTATTGAAACTTAAATTAATTATTTAATTAAAATAATAATTACTTAAATTAATAATTAATTAAACTTAAATTAATTATTTAATTAAACTAATAATTATTGAATAATAAAATATATATTTATTAGTACTAAAGTTGTTAAAATGTGTGACATTATCTCACATTGTTGATTTATAACTATCCACCCTCTCGTACGAATTATAACTATCCACCCCTCTCATTAGTGTGCATATGTCATTGTTAATTGATCAAACTCACTATATTTGTCCATACTAAATAGCACTACTAATAAAAACAAATACATATATTTAATAATTAAAAAAAAAACTTGCATATTCGAAATTCGGTTTGTGCCACACCGATTTTCTTTCACTTTATTTGAAAAAAAAAATATTGCCTAGACAATCCAACTTTATTTGAAAAAAAAAATTGCCTAGACAATCCAACTTCTCACCTTTAAAAATATAAATTTTCAAAACATTAGTATATTGGTATTTAATTAAAAATTGGTGGTAGTATAGTTTTTAATTTTATTTAGTGGCAGTATCAAAAAAAGTTGTGTTTTGGTTACTTAAAAAGAAAAATATATTATAATAAATTAACACATTTCTAACAATCGTTTATTAATATCATCATCATTTCTAACATTTATTAATTTTGTTTTCCCATTTTAATAATTCAGTTATTAATTATTTAATAAATTAAAAATAATTTAAATATTTAAAAACTCAAAATGCTATTAATAAAATAAAATTCATTAATAAATAAATAAAAATTAAAATAATAATAAAAATAATAATAATAATTTCC
>NC_021162.2:23231181-23233567 GCF_000331145.2 Cicer arietinum | reverse complement strand
AAATAATAATCAATAACTATTTAATGTATTTTGTTTCATGTTATTAATATAATTTACTATTTTTAATTATAATTACTTTTATTATTATTATTTTTATTAATTTTTATGTATTATATAAAATTAAAAGTTGTTAATAAAATAAAATCAAGTGGCTAATTTATCTGTAAAATAGGATATAATTAGTATAATAACATAAACTTATCTATAAAATAATGAGTTGTTAAATTGAAGGAAAGAAAATGCAGTTAAGTAGATTTGCCAACTCCGTCGTCTTTTATAGTTATAAAAATGAATTATTTATTACATCATTTTTAATTATAATTTTAAATATAATAATTATTTATTATAATAATAATAATTATATTATTAAATTAATTTATTATTCATTAATATATTTTATTTTAATTTATTATTAATATTTTTATTTTTTAAATAATTTAATTAATTTTAATTTATTAAATAATTAATAATAAATATTAAAAATAAAAGACAAAACACACTAGTTGTAGGTCGCTCTCCGGGGAAGCGACCTTCTATTAACTTTGAAAAAAAAAATTCACCAGATGGTCGCTACTCTGGGAAGCGACTTCCTACAGGGTTTTAAAAAATAGGGCAATAGCATAATATTTTTTCAAAGTAGGGCAATACAATAATAAAAAAAAAGGAATATTTATATCAAAAATCCTATTTTTTAACTCATATATATTATATCACAAGAAAAAGGTTTATATTATGTTTTGTAAACATGTTTTTGATGATGACAAGACCACCAACTATGGACAATGCAGCAAGATCAAAAAGAAGATCAAACCATCTTGAATAAGCTTCCAAATCCAAATAATAAATGAGTAAATGTAAAGGTATATGATACAAATCAATAGTTCAAATACTTAGCAAAACGTTAAATGGTGTATTCGACTACACACATCTGTAGTCGACTACAAGCTAAGTCAGTGGCCAAGTGTATTCGACTACACACATCTGTAGTCGACTACAAGCTAAGTCAGTGGCCAAGTGTATTCGACTACACCCATATGTAGTCGAATACAAGTTAAGTCAGAGGCTAAAATACATTGATCTGTATTCGACTACACTGATGTGTATTCGAATACAAGATGTAAAATTTGAATTTTTTGAACGTTACAAAGACGTGTATTCGAATACACATATATTGTATTCGAATACACCTGGAAACATTACAATTTTTCAGATCTGGAATGCCTCTAGAACATTGTAATTTTTCATCAAACCTCTTGGATCAATGGCCACGAATCTGAAAGGATGTTTTATGGAGTATAAATACCCCATAACTTCAGATCAAAAATTAACCATCCTTGAATTAATTCATTTGAACAACTTTGAACAAAATTCTGATTTTTCTAAGTACTTGCATTAGATTTTCATATCATTCTAAAAAGTTCTCAAGTACTTGAATTACTATTGAGTTGTTTATCAATATACCACATCTTAAATTTATTCAAACCTTATTGTATCATTTGTACAAGTAAGATAGTGGTGTGCTATCTTAGAAAGAATTGTTAGAAGTTTTGTAGCAAGAATCCCAGGGTGGGAATTGTACATTTTCTGACAAGTAGTTGATTAATCTCTTGTGGTGTGCAAGAGGACTGGACGTACCCTTGGTTATAAGGGGAACCAGGATAAATCTTATCGTGTTCATTTACTTACTGCACTTGTTATTAAGCCTTGTTCTTAAACTCAGAAAATCCAATTACCTTATCACTAAAAACAAGAAAATTTACTAACACCTAATTCACCCCCCCCCTCTTAGGCGTACTTCTATACTTACAGATTCAACTCTTCTTGCATAGTTAGTATCCATCCATCATCCGATAAGGCTTCGTCTATAGTTGTAGGTTCAATATCATATAATAGTTCAAACATATACTCTTCTTTAAGAGCAGATCTGCTTTTCACAAGATCATTTTCATTTCCTATTATTAGAGAGTCTAAATGAGAGGATTTTTAATTCCATCGTGGTTTGGATTCCTTATGCTTTTGATTTGAGTTGTCAGGCATATCTTCTAATTCATTGTAGACTAACTTTGTTGATTCCTCAGATATATCAAGTTCTTCTTATATATATGGTTCCCCTAATGTGCCATACCAAGTGATTTTACCCTTCTGATCACCTCCAAAACCTATGAATCCTCCGTTCTTGAGGGTCAGTTCTTGGAACATAGACTTTTGTCTTGTCATGTGTCTTGGATACCTGCAAGATAGATTATTTTATTCTTAGGTACCTAAATTTGGTTGGGTCCTAGTTTGTTAGTTATGAAAGGTTTCTTGTCTTTTGTAAAACAGAAAAAGAAATATGGGATACGTTGGAAGTAACTCACGAAGGCACCATTGAGGTAAAAAGATCCAA
>NC_021162.2:23204044-23230681 GCF_000331145.2 Cicer arietinum | reverse complement strand
TCTTATTGATTCTTGCTTTTTGATATATGAATTTGTGTATTACATGATGCAATCTTCATAAAACCTGAGTTTTTAAACAAAATTGTGCTTATGTAGTCGAATACAACTGTCTGTATTCGAATACAAACTTTCCCAGATTTCCTGTATTCGAATACAAAGGATGTGTAGTCGAATACACGTTCCCAGAAAAATGTGTATTCGAATACAAGAAAGTGTAGTCGAATACACCTTCGCGTTTTTGCCCAGATATAAAAGCTGCTACACATAAGTTAGGGTTATTTCAGTTGGTATTCGAATACAGCCTCAGTTCCTTCTCTCATCTCTCTCAAACTCATCCATCCTCCTTCCACTTACTTACCCATTCACTCAACCTAACAAAATCCATTACTCTTTACTTCCTTCTTGTCATCCCTCTTCAAATCTCTTATGTAAATATGAATTGTTCTCAAGTATTTGAACTAATGATTTGTATCATATACCTTTACATTTACTCATTTATTATTTGGATTTGGAAGCTCATTCAAGATGGTTTGATCTTCTTTTTGATCTTGCTGCATTGTCCATAGTTGGTGGTCTTGTCGTCATCAAAAAACATGTAGTTTACAAAGATCAATCTCTAGATTGATGACCTATGACCAAGGACAATAAGGACAATGTTGTTCCACCTTTTTGCAGAAAACACATCATACATCTGAGACAAAGGATTGACACTAGATAACTACTAAATCACACATACACGTTTTCCATGCAACACAAAATCAAGAACATTCTAATTTTATAAAAGAATATTTTGGGTATTCTCTTTTAAAGACAAAATTAAAATAGATAATTTTCCACAGTCCAAACCACAAGTTAAATAATATCAAGACTGCTCAAATTAATGGTGAAGCCTATAACTCGAGCTAAATGCCCAAAGGAGGAAAACATCCTCTAGATTGATGATAAGATTGATCTCTAAATTGATGAGTTGTGAACAAGGACGCAAGTATACTTACATTATTCTGCAGAAAGCTCAGGATAATTTTGATTTTAAACGGTATCAACTGACATTTTACAACCTATTCACTCATTCATTCACGTATTCAATCAGATTCAAAAGCAAGAACATTCTTCGTTTGTCCAGAACGTTCTCGACAACAATATAAACATGTGTTTAATTGCTTTAAAATAGATCTAACACTTAAGAAGTGTGTCCAACGAATATATTCAGTTTAAACTAAATATTAAAGTCTTTTATCATCTATAAATTGAAGATCAATTAGAAGATCAATTGGAAGATGAATGCAAGAGTTTAATTTACAAATCTACCAACACTTGTTCAAGTAATAGCAAGTAAAAAAATCTTGAAGCAAACTTCAGCTCTCTTTACTATATTTGTAGATCATCATTTATTGAATCTGTCTTTATTTATCTTAAACAAGTGTTGAGAAGTTTCAAGATCTCAAACATTTTTGTCATACACATCATTTGTAACTCAAATCTATCTTTTATGTTAGATTGGGTGTGTTTTTAAAAATCATTTCTAGATTGAAATGTGACTGTAAAAATCATTTCTAAAGTGAAACGTGAAGATTGTAATTGATGAAGGTGTGATCAAGAGAAAATGTGTGAAGGAGAACATTCTGGTTTTGAAACACATAGTGAAAATATCATGGTTGTGAGGACTGAACTAGCCCGAGTTGGGTGAATCAATATATTTTTGTGTGTGCGATCTTTTTATTCCTTATCTTTAATTATTTGCACACACAAATCACACTTTATTATAAACTAATTTGTTTTATTTACTTATAATATATCCAGAACATTCTGGACATTCTGTTTTAACCAAGATTGATCTTAAATTGATTTGAATTAAGCACAAGAATCAAAATTTTAAAAAAGTCCTAATTCAAACTCAATTTCTTGTGATTGACATTGTTACTTCACAAACAAACTCACAACATCTAAGTTAATAGCATAAAACAACAAAGTGTCAACAAATTTGACAAAATTAAAGTGATCAAAATATTAATGCTTTCAGACTTGTAAAATTGAGGATGCTGAAATCATTAATTGAATCTATTTGTATTGAATCATAGTTAATTTCTCAATATGAATAAAATGAACATTGTATCAAGAATAAAAAAATTAAATATCGCACTAAATTGACAAGATAACAACAAACACGAAGAAAAAAATTAATTAATGTAAAATATCATTTATTTAAAATAAAAAATTAAAAAAATAAAACAAATAATCGATTTTAGACCAAAAACTAATCTCAAATCACAAATCACTAAAAGAAGCCAATAAAATAAATAAATAAATAAATAAAGAGAGAGTACCACTAAAGTTATTATTATTATTATTATTATTTATATTTGAGACTGAATAATTAATTGGTAGTCTTACTCCCAAAAAAAAAAAAGAAGAAAAGGAAAAAAAAAAAAAAAAAAAAAAAAAAAAAAAACGGCGTCGTCCCTAAAAATTTAAAATCATATTTTTGACAATTTGCATAAGTGTATTCGAATACACCATGTTGTATTCGAATACAACTTAAGTCAGAGGCAAAACGTTAAATGGTGTATTCGACTACACCCATCTGTAGTCGAATACAAGCTAAGTCAGTGGCCAAGTGTATTCGACTACACCCATATGTAGTCGAATACAAGTTAAGTCAGAGGCTAAAATACATTGATCTGTATTCGACTACACTGATGTGTATTCGAATACAAGATGTAAAATTTGAATTTTTTGAACGTTACAAAGACGTGTATTCGAATACACATATATTGTATTCGAATACACCTGGAAACATTACAATTTTTCAGATCTGGAATGCCTCTAGAACATTGTAATTTTTCATCAAACCTTTTGGATCAATGGCCACGAATCTGAAAGGATGTTTTATGGAGTATAAATACCCCATAACTTTAGATCAAAAATTAACCATCCTTGAATCAATTCATTAAACAACTTTGAACAAAATTCTGATTTTTCTAAGTACTTGCATTAGATTTTCATATCATTCTAAAAGTTCTCAAGTACTTGAATTACTATTGAGTTGTTTATCAATATACCACATCTTAAATTTATTCAAACCTTATTGTATCATTTATACAAGTAAGATAGTAGTGTGCTATCTTAGAAGTATTGTTAGAAGTTTTGTAGCAAGAATCCCAGGGTGGGAATTGTACATTTTCTGACAAGTATTGGATTAATCTCTTGTGGTGTGCAAGAGGACTGGACGTACCCTTGGTTATAAGGGGAACCAGGATAAATCTTAACGTGTTCATTTACTTACTGCAATTTTCATTAAGCCTTGTTCTTAAACTCGGAAAATCTGATTACCATATCACTAAAATCTGATTACCATATCATTAAAAGATACCACTTTATGGAATTTATTGTTTTTTTTTTACTTTTTCCTCTTGTTTCAATCATAAGAAGAAAACCCAAAATAATATCAATATTAATAAATTTATTTATTATTTTTATTTTTTGAATATTTTTATAAATATATCCCCATAACAAAAATATGAAACATTAAACTCGTCCACTAATATTTAATAGATAAATATTAAATTAAAATAAAGAGTCACTTAAATTATAAACGAATCTTAAAAATCAAATTTTTTTGTATTCACACTTTCGGTGTATTTGTCGGAATAGATGAATTATGAAAGAAAGAGACAAGTGAGAGAAAATTAGGGGAGAGGGAACCACACTTTCCATTGATCGGTTTAGTACAGAAACATAAGAAAGAGATAGGGATCTTCTCAAGTGGAAACAAAAAACATGAGCAAATAATGTGAAATATCTTGCCCTTGAAATATAGAGCGAATAGTTATTAAATTTAAATAAAATTGAGAAAAGTTAGTAAATAGTTTGAATTTTTGAAACCGATGAAAAAGAAAATTTGAAAAGATTCTTTTCTAAGGAAAGAAAACATATGGAGTATGGACCCCACACTCTTTACTTTCTTTATATATTATTCATCGGTTTCACAAAAAGGATTGATTAACTTTGTTATAGATTAAAAAATACAATAATTGAAATAACGAAAAAAAAATTATTTTACAAAACTATTTATATTAATTATTGATTATTTTTTATTACTATCAATACAGAGTATTAATATAAAAATAGATTAAACCATCAAATCCCTCACTTAAATTGCAAATGTGTGTCAAAATGCTTCTTCAAAATTACGTTATATAAAAAAACCCTCCATTTTATCTAATGTCAACCAAAATACTTATTCCGTCAATAATCACACTTAGACATGTTGATGCGTCACATTGAGTAACACTTTGACACATAAACGTGAATGTCATGTCATAAGGAGTATTTTGATGGTAAATATTACTTCTTCTCTATTTATTTTTCCCCCCAAATTCATAAATCTTTAAATTCCTAATCAATAAAATCAACAAATCCAAAAGTTGCACCAGCCAAATAATTTTGGTGATGATTTTGAAGTTTTATATGTTATAAAATCATTTATTTCTGTTAATGCATCTTTATAAGTTTTTTTAACTTTTAATTCTATAGTTGAAGCATTTTTTGTTGATGTATTTTTAACCTCTCTTTTTTATACATTAGACGTATAGTGTTTGTAATTAGTGTTGATGGATTCTAATGATGAATTTTTTGTTCATGCATTCTTAGGATAGTTGAAGAAATTAGACTAATTTTGCATCATGGAGGTAAATTTGAGAGAGATGAGAGTAGAGACGACATCAACATCTCAATAGTAAAATTGATGTGAAGGAAGGAATTAACACATATGAAATCAAGTTGTTTGATCTTGTTGAAATCATCAAAGAAATTCAAAAGATATGGTAGAAGAAACGAATTCATTGGCTGAGGTCAAACACAAGAAATTTAGAATCACGAGTTGGGACTTATATTTTGAAATACTAATATATATGTTAATTGGTTTACTTTGCTCGATCCCTCTTTATAGAACCCAAGATCCAGACACTAATTTTACAAGTATTAGTCTTGTTTACATTTATGTCTGTTGGTTTACTTTGCCCACCCGCTTCAGAGGACCAACACCTTCTCCACAAACTTTCGGTGGACCAACGTGGACCAACGTGGATTCTTTTATATTACTTGTTTTACTCTTTTTGAATTGATTACCGCCATCTATTTCCTAGACTAACAAATTATGGATCATAAATTTAGGGAAATAAGTGATTTGGGTGATGCAATTTCTGAATTTGTTGATTTTCTAATTTTGGAATTTTGTGATTTATGAATTTGTGGAAGAAAATAAATAGAAAAGAAGAAGTAGTGTTTGACCTCTTTAAGGTGCCTATTTATGGAACCAAATTGATTTTATACTTAGAGTTTTGATGATAACAAAAATATTTTATAAGAACAATATATTTGACTTCAAAGAGTATGAAAGAAAATTCATGTTTTTGAAGAAAATCTAAAATAAGATTTGATTCATATTTATAATTGAAAAAAATCTTTGACCAATTTGAAAAGAAGATATGGACAAAATTTGATCAAGATTTATCTACAACAAAATATGATGATAATCAATTTGAAGAATTTACAGATGCAATATGAACAAAATATGAACGTAATCAATCTGAAAAATTTACAAACTCAATCTAAACAAAATAGGAATATAATCAATCTGAAGAATTTACAAACTCAATCTGAACAAAATACAAATCAGAATTAAACAAGGACTAAATTGAAGCTCAAATTTTAACTATAAATAAATAGTCAAGGTTGAAGAAGAAAATCATCGAAAGTCAGAAAAGAGTAGAAGAGCTTACAAGGTCAATATTTCAAATTCATCTTGGAGTTCAAGGAGAGAAAAACTTGTTCAAGTTAGAAACATTTTCTAAGTGTTCTTTTCTTAGAGTGTGAGAGTTATTATTATTATTATTATTATTATTATTATTATTATTATTATTATTATTATTATTATTATTATTATTATTATCAGCTTTGTTAGAAGTAAACAGTTAAAGTTCCAATCTTTATATCCAACTCGATAATGGTTTAGTTCTTTCTTCAATCTGGGGTTGTCAAGTTGTTAGGAGAAGACTTGGCTTGTAGGGTCAAGGTGGTTAGTTCCATCTTCAATCTGGGGTCGTTAGGTTGTTAGGAGAAGACTTCATTTTTAGAGTCAAAGTGGTTAGTTCCTCAAAAGTCTGGGGTTGTTAGGCTGTTTGCGAAGACTAGCTTGGAGGGTCATGTGCTTTTTTATGCAAGGTATTTGAATTTGTGGATTAAAGCCTTCTGAATGAGGAGACTGAATGTAGCCAAGTTTGTGGTAAACCAGAATAAATCTATGTATCAAATTATTTATGCTTTCATTGTTTACTACATCTGAATCTGATTGCTTCTTATCCAAGTAATTCATAAAAACCAACCAGTCTTCATCAAATTAGCAAAAATTTATCAACTTTGTCAAACACAATTCAACTCCCTTCTCGTGTTTGCACCTTCAATTAGTATCAAAGTCTGTCTCAAGGTGGATCACTTTACAATGTTTGAGGAAAGATCTAAGGGTTCAACATGTCTGGATTTAGTGAATTAGTAGATGAAGAAATTGAGGTATTTTCTGACTTTACTCGATTTGATTTAATTATTTCTATAAATTATTTTCTGACTTTACCATCAGTTCCAAAATTATCAGAAAAACATGATACATCAGCAGAAACAAAAGTGTCAAATCAACAAGCAGGAGACTTCATTGAACACTCCAATCAAATTCATCAAGACTACAAATCTAGATGGGAATTCAAATCCATTTATCCAGACCCTCTAATAAAAGAATATGCAAATTTAGAATCTGAAAACCAGAAAAGAAGAAATAAGAGGGTTTTCAGAGTGAAACTAAAATTGTTGACATATATGTTATATCTTTATTTAAATTTAATTATTGTCTGATATTATATTACTGTGATACAAAAAGCTTGATCTTAAAAATCAAAGCTAGATAAGTATTTTGTAGGTTCTCAAAAATTTAGAGGAACAAGGAGATCCACATAATTTGAAAACTTTAGTATAAGTAGCATACAAGTTTGATTTTTAGAAACAAGTAGAAACCACCAGAATCAGTTTTGGCTGTATTGATTTCATTCTTCAATTATCAGATTTATATTATGTTAAATGACAAACAACTTGATCTTAAAATGTCAAAGCCAGTTAAGGATATTGCAGGTTTACCATAACCAAAGGAAGCATATACAAGCAATTTAGAAGATGAAAAATCTGTAGAGGATGAATCTGATCAAGTTAGAAACAGTTAATATAAGTCAGAAGGAAGATCTACATGGAAGTACATGTCATCTTATCTCATTGGAAGTGCAAGTGATCCTTTAAGGATCAGATCATCATTAAAAGATACCACTTTGTTTGGCTCACTCTCATCAATTAAATCTACCACTGTTGATGAAGCATTGACAAATGATGAACAGATTCTTGCAATGCAAGAAGAGATAAATGAATTTAAGTGGAATGATGTTTTGGATCTAGTACCAAAACCAAAGAAGAACATTATTGGAACCAAGTGAGTTTTTAGAAACAAGCTAAATAAAAATGGTGAAGTGGTAAGAAATAAAGCAAGACTTGTCGCACAAGGCTATCGTCAGTAAGAAGACATTGATTACACTGAGACATTTGCTCTAGTGGCCAGATTATAAGTTATTCGTATCCTAATTTCTTTTGCTGCAAATAATAACATTACATTATTTTAAATGGATCTTAAAAGTATTTTTCTAAATTGTTATATAAGTGAAGAAATCTATGTTAAAAACTCCCAGATTTTGAAAGTTTTGAATTTCCAAATCATGTTTTTAAACTTAAGAAATCTATGTATGGTATAAAACAAACACCTATAATATGGTATGATAGACTTAGTTTCATGGATAACAAAGTTTAATATTTTTCGCTGAGAAAAATATTTCTCAAACATAGAGCAAACCTCAATAAACAATAAGTATTCAAATTAATAGTTTCGTTGGATTGCAAGTTGTTTTAAAACATGAAATCAGTACAATTTGCTCGTTTAATCTAAATATGGGAAAAGTTTCAGTTCCAAATTTCGACATGTTTTTTACATGTATTAAATAAAAATAAATTCATCTCGTGAAAACATAAACCTTGAACTTTCATTCAATTTAAAACAAAGTCGGATAGAACTCAGAAATTTTTTTTAAACAAAAATCACAAAATAATTTAACACAATGGTTATATTTTTACGGATCTTACAAACCACTCAGAACGGTGGTCTATCATACAACTCATCTACAAAATAAATCTCACTCGTATATAATTTTATAATGAGATAAAGTGGGTTTTTTTATTTGTAATAAAATATTATTTTATTTACACTCCGATAAAACATGATTAAACTTTACGGTCATATATACCATTATATAATTACTAAACTCATAGTTGTTGTTCACTTTTCTGTTCTCTTTTTATTATTACGGAAATTGATTAAAATAATACATGTTCAAATAGTTATTTTTTGTCTAGTATTTTAAAAGAAGAGGAAGTCTAGAATATAAATTGACTTTAATTCTTTGTTATACATGTACTATATAATTAAAAATGTTTTAAATTTATATGGAACTTTATTTTAAATATTTTAATTTTTGAAACAGTTGATCAGTGTTACTCTTTAATTGCCAATAAATAATTGTGGTTATTTTTTCTACATATTTTAGAATTTTAATAATATATATTTTTGTGTTTTGATCAGTATCATTTAAATTTTTCCTAGCGGGTTTTTCTCAACAGTTATCACTTCTCTTTCCAATAATTGAGCCACGAAAAATGCATTAATTGATTTCACAAACTTTGCAGCTTCTTGTACAATTTGTAAAGACAGTTTTGACATGCTTTTACTGATAAACATTAGTTTTGTGACCGTGCAAGAGATGCTCAATGTAAATATTAACATGCTTGAATGAGACTGACAAAATAATGAAGGACTAGGAGTACTTTAATAAAGGCATAGTAATGATTAGCTTAAAAACATTAATTACAAAATAATTAATACACATTTTTTATAAAATTATATATTTTTTTTATTTCTGAATCAGTGCTGTTAGAATACATGTATATATTGTCTATTAATTTTATTATTACTATTATTTAAATTGGTGAATGGGGAAATTATAGTTAATTAAAGCGGCATCGATCAATATTTATAGTCGTTCTTAAGCGTATATAACTTTCATCTTTACAAGATAACACTTTAATTATTGATCTCATACTTCATCGATATTTCTCTATCTCTTTTTAATATTCGGTTTTTAACAAAAAGTAAAGCATGCATGGACCCTGTGATTGACATATAAGCAATATATAAAATAGTATTTTATATTATGTTAAAACATAATTTATATTCTAAATGTAGATAGGAATCTATATAAAATATTTTTAAAAAGTTAAAAAAATTCAAGAATGTCAGACAAATATCCGTAAGAACACTAAAAAAAAAAAACTGTCATCAACCTACAATCACCTTTAGCTACATTAGTTGATGTCGTAGATATAGGTATCATTTACCTACAAATATGTGAAAAGAACGGTAGACGTCATAGATACTATCGGCGGTGTCGTATGCGGCGATTTCAGCGATTTCGATTATTGTGGAACAACATGTCAAGTCTTACTTGTTTCATCTTTTCAAATATTCTTACATTAAACTAGTTTGTTAACATGATACAAATCTTTGTAAATACAAAACAGCAGAACCAATGTGTTTCTATAGACTGAAATTTTATATATTTTTTTTGGAAGGCAAAAATATATACAACAGTAATAGAAGCACGAGGATTGTTGATTTACATAACACAGTATATAGTGAAACAACAATATTGATATGGTGTTCAGTGAAAAATTAGTTTTTTTTGACAAATAGTGAAAAAATAGCTAATTGGGTTAATATATTTATTTACCCTGTGACTCTGGTAATATAATTGTTGTTATGGTTTTATTTATGATATTCATAAGTCGGAGTGGAAGTTGCTTCGTCTTGAATGAGAAGTCCTCTTAAGGTTAGACTACGACAAGAGAAAATATGTCACACCATCCATACGGCTGATGCTCAAACTTTATCTTCGAAGGAAGTTTCAAGTTGAGAAGGTAAATGCAAAGATAGTTGAGTTTTGTGTAATGCATATTAGTATTATGAATATGCCTGTAAAATTGATACAAACAACTATCAATGTAATGCTACAATAATGCAGATCGTGTCATTTTTTTAGTCAAGTAACTAACTTCATCCATATTTGGAAGTGGGAAGGAATCTAAATATAAACACTAAAAATCAATATTTGCATTCATTTGGCTTCATAAAATCCTTTAGAGATCTTTAATCTTTTCATGACTACTTTTGTATTCTTGTTTTGCACTCCTTGTGTATACAAGAACCTCAGTATATTAATAAATTTAGTGGACAGGAGAGTATTCTTGTAATGGAAACAACAACTTCAAAATTAACATCATTGAAAGATGTGAAACTGGATTACTTAAACAGTAAATTGAAGAAAAAACAGATCAAGTCTCAAATCGCCACTCCTCCTTCATGTACCGTTGTAAATGATGTTGTGTTATCTCACTGCATTAGATGTTTGATTGATGGGATTAGGTTATTTTATTTTCATTGGAAATGACAATGTGACGCAGGGTCTTATTGCTGGACCAAGTTCTGGTTTGCCACTAGCTTCTCCAAATGTCGTTGAAGTGTCAGGTATCCTGGTTATTTTAATTTCACATCCTTGATCTATAGTTTAACTATTTTGATTGAGGTGTTTATAAATAGATTGTTAGAGTATATTATCATTTTAAAAGATTTCAATCAGAATTTTCTTTCTCTCCATCTTCGTCTCAAATTTGGCTGACTAAGTTTACTTTTTTTGTTTCTGGCTCTCCAAGTATGTTTGAATGGAACATTACCAGGGTACCAATTGCATCGAGGATATGGTTCAGGTGCAAATAGTTGGCTTTTTAATTTAGAGGTATCACTTCATCTTTCTAATTCTTTTTTGTTTTCTTTTATTTTTACATCTGAAAATTATGGTTAACCATGTCCAGTTATTTGTGGTTAATGAATTTACATCGTTGGTTAATGAATCTTGCAAACAATTTTGAATGCAATTAATAAACGCAAGGGTCCCTCTTATTATGACTTATCTTCAATGTTAGAGGCAGTTCAGGTGGCACCGATCTTGTCTCAGCACCGCCAATACACACTGCAAACCGGAGAGCTCAAGGGAGTCATTTTGGTTGGATTTGGATCTCCTATTCTATTATTTACTTTTTATATTCATAACCAAAACTTTTGGAGTATTTATCAAATATTTTGTTTGAAAGATTATTACTGTTCTTTATGAAATTAGTTTGCAGTTTATCACAATAAATGTTAAGAAACTCATTCTGACTAATGTTGAAAGTTTATTGAATCTTTTAGAGTAAAATAACTATTTATTGTATGTTTTACATTAAATAATAAAAATAATATTAATAATTTAGAATTAAAATTAGTAGGGAGATAAAATAAATTTGATATAATAAATAATAATAATAATAATAAGTTTTAGTGACAGACAATACTGTAGGAATAGATGAATCCTTTATTTATATTTATCTAGTTTTTAGTGACAAACAATACCGTAAGAATAGAAAAATTCTTTATTTGTATTTATCTAGTTTTTAGTGACAACTATTATTGTAGGTAGAAATCAAAAACATCTAGAGACAGTCCTCAAAATATGTAGCGACAATCCTCAAAGCATAGCAAGACGCCCCCTTAAAGTTGACAGTATATCTGGGTGTAACTTATAACACCCCAAAATTTTCATATATATTATATATGTGTCTTTTTAGTAATTGCAATTATTAAATTAATAATTATTTTATGTGTAAATAAATTAAATTAAATTTTATAACACTCTATTCTACCTGAATAATTATAACCCTTCATTTTTATTTAATTGTTTTGACGCGTCAATTACATGGGGACGATTTATGATGTGATTATTTACTAAATGGACTATTGTGCATTTTTTTTATTTGATTAGTTTCGATAATTATGAAATTGATGTGATAGATATGTTTGTTTTACTTTGTTATGTGTGAGTGGTATTCTTGTCTTGCTTGATTTATTTTAGTTGATAAAATATTAGTTGAATTATTTAATTAAATTAGAATTTATAAAAGTTATATTGTTTGTTAGTTTTATTTGCGATCAAATAAGTATTCATTTTAGGAGATATTATAGAGTTAGTGAAACTCAACCCACATAAGAGTTTTGAAAATATAGTGACTTGACTCATTCTTTTACTCCCCTTTATGACAAGATTTTATGACAATTCATGGTGCTTTCTTAGCATAATGTGCATTAACTCATTTTTAACATCTTTAATTTATTTTTAAAGGAAGATTATAAATTTAATTATGAGTTTTTTTGGGTGCAATTAAGAGAGGACAACAAAAAGACTATTCTCCTTTTTTGTATCTCATGCATTCATCTCTTTTAAACTAAAACTATAATTTTATTTTAATTGTATACAAAAATAATTCTATGAAATTTTTAGTTTTGTAATTATTAGATAAAAAAAAAAAATTAAAATGGTGATGTGACAATCTCTAATTTATTTATTTGATTCAAATTTGTGTGACACCCTTCAATATATGGTGATCTCCATTAGTTAATCCTAATTAACTCATACACATAAATACACATGATTTCAATTGACTTTGTAACAACCTAATAAAATTAAAGAAATAGTACTTATTGGTAGCATAAGGTTGGAATTAAGTGCCCTTCAATTTTAGACAAGAAATCAATGGTAATAGTGCAATGTAAATAGCTTATATGTTCATACATTTCCATTAGACCTCTTGTTGTCACACCTATTTGTCATTCGTACACTCTCAAAATAATTTTCTAAGTCGTAAATTCCAATATCTATCGGTGTTGAATTCATTATTGCCTCATGAGCTATTTCTCGTGTGAATTTAGAGTTGTTAAGAAAGAAAACACCTAAGGTAAGGGTTTTTCCCCATACAAGGTTAGGCTAGATATTAAATTAATAAGTTTGTAAGATATTGATATATGTCTTGATGTCTTAAAAGAAAAATATTGATTTTTGTTTGCCTTAAAGAATTTAACTATAATATTTTGTTTTTATGAGTAATATGTTTGCTTTGATAAACTTAAATATAAAATTTCAATTTTTATTATTATAACATGAGTAATATGTTTGATGTCATATATTTGATGTAAAGTTGTTATTTTTGTGTTGTTTATGTGTACTTAATTATAAAGTTATGATTTTTATTATGATCTCAAGAGTAATATTTTTTTAGGATGTTTGTAATTTAAAGTTTCGATTTTTGTGCTATTTCATTTCAAATTTTTTATTTTTAAGAAATCTATACGAGTCTTGGGGTAATTGGTGAAAAGTTTTAATTTTTAATTATGATAACATGATTAAGTTGATTTTTGTGATGTGTTTAGCGGCAAACCTTGATTTGTATGTCTAAATGACTAATAATGTGAGAAAATTTATAGTAGAAGAAATAAAGTTTATATTTGTATGTGTTATTCGTTATTTGAGTTTTAATGTCTATCAATAACACGTTAATCCAATTTTATAGTTTATAAAATGAAAGTTATAATTGTAAGACATTTATTGACGTGTTTGTGTGTTGTATATTTGGGATAACAAAATTACTGACTCTTGATTGTAAGCGTCCATGAGAATAAAACTTTGATGTCATATATGATTAAAATTTTATCTTGAATATTTTATATTTGTGGTTGCCTAAGTGACGAGTGATTTGTGTTTTAAATAATGTTATCTTTGTGGTTGCCTAAGTGGCTGATGATTTGTGTTTTTAATATTTTATATGTGTGGTTGTTTAAGTGGTATGGTTGGTGATTTGTGTTTTAAATATTGTTATCTTTGTGGTTGTCTAAGTTGTTGGTGATTTGTGTTTTAAATATTTGTTATCTTTTTGGTTGCCTAAGTGGCTGGTGATTTGGGTTTTAAATGTTATCATCTTTGTGGTTGCCTAAGTGGCTGGTGATTTGAAATTTAAATATTGTTATCTTTGTGGTTGCATAAGTGACTGGTGATTTGTGTGATTATCTAAGTGGGTGGTGACATGTACTTTTGAGCATCATTATCATTTCATAACATATCATATGCATCTTTGTGGACGCATGTGTGGCTGGTTTAATTTTTCTCCATTGGTATGAGTGACTTCTGTGTGGATGTCTGTGTGGCTGGTTATATTCGGATCATATATGTTTAGGAGCATGCATAATTTGCATACATTTTATTGTTATTTTATTTTGATATAATTATTTGTGCTACGATTGGTACTTGATTTATTTAGATACATTCTATAACTTTTGATACATCTTTGAAAACTATTAAAGAATCAATTTTTTTTAAATCTTTTATTATAAAAACATTTTATATTCATATTTTATGGTTGTTAATTTATTATTTGGTTTAATTTTTTCTGTGGGATGAACTGACCCCTTACACCAACATCTAGGTACTAATGATTTCAAGAAGTTGCATGAATGATGTTTGATTGCTGCACGCGCGTGGAAAATGAGACTTTTACTTAAAAATAATGTTTTGTATTACTAAAATTTTTGTGGTACATTGTAAAGTTGTTTAGTCTTCATCATTAACTTTTAATAGAAATGCGGAAGTGAGATTTCATTTGCTAGTAAATAATTGAATGTCATTAATTTCAGTCAACCTTGCTTCTTTTGAATTTCACTTAAAGAGAATTTATTTTATTTTAGAGCATAAATGAATATCGATCTAACAACTGAAATATTAATTCTGCAAATAAATGAATAAATAATATTTTAGTAAATTACATTACGTTCTTGTACAAAAAGAATATATATATCAAGTCATTCTCTGACGCACCTTCAAATATTACATGAACTAGTCATAAGAAAAAAAAAGTATAGTTGTTTCTAAAAGAAAATAAATATTTTTAAGTAATCATCGGATCAAAAATTTGGGCCGTTACATAATTCAAAGTATTATTGACCTTTACCTACAGTTTTAGACTTTTAATGACAAATTTTATCTATCACTAAAAATCAATTTTCTTGTAGTGGAAGTAAGAATATATAGCCGTCATTTACTATGTGCCCTATTAGATAATATCACATTTTGAAAAAAAAATTGTTGTTATTACATATAATTCATTCATCCTCTTTTGATAACGGTACAAAATATTATCAGCAGATTAGAGTAAAGAGAATGAACAAAAGGAGATTAGAATTATGATTAAAAAAAATCTAAATGCAAGTGTTACAAAAAAATTATATAGTAAAATATAGAAAAATAAGACTATCAGCTTAAAAATATAAAATGTCCAATAGCAAAAGTCCTTCCTTTGCACTTTTACCTCTTCTTTTATTGCTCTCATTCTTTATATATTTTAATTTCCCTTGTTTTTTCTATTTAAGTTATATATGACAATTGCATAGAGTATTTGATTTTTTATTTTTATTTTTTATTTTTGAATGTTTTGATTTGTTTAACTTTGATATGCTTAAAGCTAAGAAAATGACCCGCGTCTTAATGTCAGGAAAATGATTTGCACCCAAAGCCGAGAATATGTTCTGCATTTTAAAGTCGAAAAAACGACTCGCACCCAAAGCCATAAAAACGACTTACATCTTGAAGCCTAGAAAAAGGCTCGCACCCGAAGTTGACAAAGCGAATCGCATCCAAAGCCGATAAAAACGACTCGCACCACCCGATCAGCTTATCTGGGGGCGGGATGTAGCATCACCTTATCCTTTACCATAAATGGTACTGGGGCTAGTAGTTTTTAGTTCCCTGATCATAGTTCGTTGAGGTGAAATAAGGATTAATTTGGGGCGGGGGTAATGTAATGACTTTTTTTTTCCTAGAAGATATTTTATAGGGAAGGGGTGTTGTTCGATAATATGTAGTTATTGTATGAGCTTAAACAAAAATATCAGGGATTCTCCCAACTTCCCAATGGTGCATCCCGTTTTGATAATTTTTGGTTGCACTTCAATAGAAGATATATTGGTTGTGGAATCCCCCACTTAATTATAGTGATTAAGCCGTATTTTCTTCTTTTGTTGAATTTTTACAGTCAGTTTACACAATACCTTTTTTATCTCTTAATTTTTGGGTCAGGTCAGAATTTTTTCTATTTTCACAACTAATAATAAATGCATGATTCTCCTATCGTTTATAAGAGGGAACAATAATTATAGTGATATTAATGAGGTTTGATACTATTTACAGGTTGCTTGGAGTTGTTTGTGATCTCAAACTATCTCATCTGTCTTCCATAGCAACTTGTATTTCTACAATGTGTGCTTTTTAATGATACCTTAAAGTAGCACGTTTCACACATCTGTTGCCTCTGCCTTACTTGATGATTGTTTACAAGCTTATTAGTTTTAGATTTCCTGATTCCTGTTTCTTGTTTGACTGGATGCATTTCAGGAGTGTGCATATTATACTGGTTTATTTATATGAACTTTTCGCATGTCTGCATTAAGTAGTTTATTAACTTACCATAGGTTCTTATAACTATAAAGATTGTGGTTCCTAGTATGACTTGCAATATGTCGTTAAAATTTCCAAAGTTTGAAAAGAAAATTGTTAGACTTGGATTAGTGTATTGCATGTTGAATTAATGTCTTTAGCCCCATGTGGATAATGATAACAGTTTTGTCTAATCTTTTGGCGTGCGTACTTTTTTATTTGCCAGCTCGAAGTATTTGTTTTTTTCAAGATTATATAACCTAAAAAAGTTTATCCAATTTTGAACATTATGTCATTTAATTGAATAACATGATTACAGTAAATGCTTAACTCCTTCTTTATGGATTATATCTTCTACTCAAATAAATATATTTTTTCTTGCTTCATGGTGAATTTATTCTAATTAAGTTTGAATATGTTTTATTCAAATTAAGGTACACAAATTTCAGGTCATATATATTCCATTTGCTTTGATGTTTGCTCTGGTTTGTTTTGTTTTGATTTTCCTTTCTTGTTTGT
Source organism: Cicer arietinum (assembly GCF_000331145.2). NCBI lineage: Eukaryota > Viridiplantae > Streptophyta > Magnoliopsida > Fabales > Fabaceae > Cicer > Cicer arietinum. The sequence goes on along the minus strand of NC_021162.2, from coordinate 23,213,618 downwards.
TTTGTTTTTGTTAGTTTTTGTTGAACATTTGGTCAAATGGCACATAGAGGGTGGATGAGTGATGAATCAAAACAAAGTGTCGAATATATTCAAGGGGTTAATGAATTTCTTGAATTTGCTTTTCAAAATTCAGAAATCAATGGAAAAATAATGTGCCATTGTACAAATTGTGCCAACTGTCACTTACATTCCCGTAGAATTGTTTATGAACAATTAACGGTGAAAAGCCTACAACTTCAGACAGCACAACTGAACGTGTAGAAATGGAACATGACATGGATGGGTTAATTAATGATAGAATTGATTTTACAGAAGAGCTACTTTTTGGGGAAGGTGGAACAAATCCAGAAGTCACAGAATCATCTAAGTTTTACCAATTTGTGAGGGAGAATGAGCAAATGCTCTACCAGAACTGTAGAAAATATAGCAAGCTATCATTTATCATACATTTGTATCATTTAAAGTGTCTTCATGGATGGAGTGACAAATCATATTTTATTTATCTTCATATGTAACATACAAGTTGATTTGAAGGTTTAATATTTATCTTATTTATATTTAATATCTTCTATTTTCGTGAAAGATTTTCGATGCTTCTAGTGCTCCTAATCATTTGAATTCTCATAGTTCGAACAACAACGAAGATAATGAAAAAGGTAATTAGTTTTGCTTTTAATTAATTTTCAGTAAAATTAGTATTTTCTTAATTTTTTACATTCAAATAGTGTTTGTATTTTACTTTTTATTGCTTGTAGGTGAAGATTAAAAGCTATTTTGTTGATGAGGATGCAGTTTTTGCAATTATGTGGACGTGAATTTCTTTAATTTTTTGAGATGGTTATATAAGACTTTATTATGTTAGTAAAACAATCTTTTTTATGATTAGTAAATACTCTAAAGTTCTCTCATTTAGAAATGGTTTAACTATTTTTAATTTTATATATGTTTGTAAGACTTCATGTTAATTTTGAATATATAATATTGAACTTTTATTTTTTGTTGATTCAAACACACACACACACACACACACACACACACAGATATATATATTGAATATATATCTTATTGTGTATTTACAATGTAATTTGATTAATTTTGCTCAATAAAATTACTATATAACAAATTATTTGTCTTAAAAAACAATTGTTTTCAAAATATATACCCATTGAATTCAAATCTCATTAAACTGTATAGTGATTGAGACAAAATCGTAGGTGTATAATTTATAAAGTTATGCAAGTTTTATGCCCACGGTACAAAAGTCGTAGGTAAAAATGCTGTGGGTATATGTTTTTTCCCTATACCTACGACTTTATGTTGTCGCTATATGTTAAATTTCTTGTAATGCAACAAGTCTAAAGTGAGATATTTCATTTATTGCTCAAATCAACTACTTTTCAGTGATAATATTTTGAGTTATAAATATTGTTTTGAGATAAAACTTGTGTCTCAGTTAAAAGTTAGAAATAAAATATATTATTCTTATTTACACCATGAAGGTAAATAAAATTATTTTGAGTGTTATATTATTGCTCAAAGTTGATTATTTAATTATTTTTAACACTTAAAAATCTCACACTCAATGAACTCTCTCCAACTTCAATATATATGTTTCACATTAAAAAATATATTTTCCTAAGTTCTACTTTTCTCCTATATAAAAATTTTGTTCCTCTAATTTGTTTTTTTTTTTTTTTTTACTTTTACTTCATTTGATTCAAGCTATATAACTGAACTGAGTTACTAGTGAATTTAAATTGAGTCAAGTTCCAATTGAAAAATTAATTCGTGATGAAATCGAGTCGAGTTTTAAATTAAACCAATTCTTATTGAGTCAAACCAAATTGAACATAAATTCAGTTTAGCTCAACTCATTTTCAACCCTACCTGCATGGTTCACTAATTTATATATTAAAAAAAATATTGTACTAATATTCTTAAGTTTTTATTCCATTGAATATATATATATATACAGTGGCGGAGCTTGACCGAAAACCTTGGGGTGGACGACTTAAAAATATAATATATAAATTAAATATATAAATAATATTATATAGCAAAAATTTAAGTTGTAATAAATACAAAGTGAAGTATCAAATAATTTAACTACATGACTTAAGAATACCTTAAAGTAATGCTCTACGCTCTTTAATTAATTTGAAATCATCAATAATAGACTAAAAACTGATACTTACAGCAATTTCCCTTTCAATATAAACCGCCATGCTATCGGCCAAAAAGTCAGCTTCCATCTTGTTTCTTAACCTTGATTTAATAATTTTCGTTGCTGAAAAAGTCTTTTAGTTGTAGCAGTAGAAACTGGAGGAGTCATGATAAGACGAAGTAGTCTATCAATCAAGTAGAAATTTTGCGTCTTTTCAGTTGCAACCAAACATGAGCACAATTCTTAGATAGTTGATAAACTATTCAAATTTAAATCTTGACGAGCATCAACCAAGAAATGTTGGAGTTGAAATTTCAAATTAATCTTCTCTTGCATGTTGAAATCCACAGGGTAATATTTTTCAAGTAGAGTGCAAAATTTATCTAAATCAATCAATTTAAATCAATTCTTGCATGTTCAAATCAATTCTTTTACTCTTCTTCATTCTCACAAACTTATCTAAATCAATCAATTTAAAAATGCAACAAAACTCAAACACCTTATATGCAACAAAAAAACTCAAGCACTTCATATGGACATAAAATCAAACACCTTATGTGCGACAAAAAAACTCAAACACTTCATATAGACATAAAATCAAACACCTTATGTGCGACAAAAAAACTCAAACACTTTATATTGACATAAAATCAAACACCTTATGTACAACACAAAAACTTTAAAAAAAATAAGCACTAATGTTTAATTGAAACTCCAAATCAAAATACCAAACTCCAAATCAAAGCTTCAAACTCAACACTAACAATGTAAGCTTTAAATTTCATGCTAACATAAATCAAACCTAACAAAAATCAGCGATACCATAATAGAAATTCGAACCTTTTGAGAGTTGCAGCGAACAGGCCCGAGAGCGACGAACGGGCGGAACGGCCACGGAGGCAGTCAGGTAGAGGCGGTCGCCGCAGGCCCGCAGCGAGCAGAGGCGGTCGCGCGTTTGTAACTTGTAAGCAAGAGGGAGGGAATCAGAGAAGAGAACAGAGAAGGAGAGAGGTTGGATGGAAGAGAGAAGAAGAAAGAGAAAACCCAATTAGATTTAAGTATACTTGTAATTCTTTAGTTTTAATATGGGCATTTTAGTCATTTTACTTATAATTTTTTTTTCTTGGGGTGGCCGCGGCCCCTGTCCTTGAGAAGCTCCGCCCCTGATTTTGAGGCATAATATGACTTAGATAAATACAAAAAAATAAAATTTTATCAAATTTTGAACCAAAATTTTGTTTGAGAATTAAAATAGGAGAAAAATAAAATGACTGGGAAAGAGGAAGGCTGCTGTAACTTGTAAGCAAGAGGGAGAGAATCAGATAACAGAACAGAGAAGGAGAGAGGCTGCATGAAAGAGAGAAGAAGAAAAAGAAAATCGAATTAAGTTTAAATATTTTTATAATTCTTTAGTTTTAATATGGGCATTTTAATCATTTTACCTATAAATTTTTTTTTTCTTGAGATAGCCGCTGCCCCCTATCCTTGAGAAACTCTGCCCATATATATATATATATATATATAAAACGTGAGTTTAAACTCATGATCGTAAATTTTTATGATATTTATTGTTTTGTGTACCGAGAATAAAAATCCAATCAAATCTCAACGCTCTCATTTTTATAATGTTTATCTTTTCCTGAAATGTATTGTCTGCAATGTTGTCACGCCTTACCTCTAATGGAAAAAAAAGATCCGACTTCGATTTATTCGTTTGACCCGTTTAATGTTTTGATTAAGCATTTAGTCCATTTATTTTATTCAATTAAAAATAGTTATCGTTTCATTTCAAAATTTTATTTTATTGAAATCCCAATATGTTTTAGTCTTTAAAAAAATGAATATGAAGTTCATATATTACTCAAACTAATCCACTTGCATAACCTACAAATTCTCCTCAAACAATGCAAAAATTTGTCTGAATTAGACTTATAATTAAAGGCTCGGGTTTAGATGGACTTACAAATTTGAGATCACCCATATCCAACAAATGCTCAACTCTATTAAAAATGAGGTAAAAAGTTTTATCTCTAAATTCTAAGTTGACAATATTTTTGAATATTTATGCTTCTAGATTTTATCGTGTTAAAAATTATGAAAAAATACAAAAAAAAAAAACTTGTATAAAATTTATTTATTTAATTTAAATAAAAAATAAAAGATTAACAAAAATGTAAAATCATTTGAAGTTTATATGCAGCTAAAATCATTCAATCTTATGCACCATTTTTTACAATTTTCAATAATAGTAATGAAGCAATTGTTTGTTAGGTCGTTGAGTTATAAATTATTGTCAATGTCAAACACTCATAATATACATCCTATTTCTCTTTTAGCGATCATTTTTTAATCATTTAATATAAAAGAAACCCACTACACATATTAACTCGAAATATGATGTAAACTTTTATTTTATCTGATTCAAAATAATTGACTCATTTATGAAAATAAATTATCTCAAAGTAATTGATAATTTTTATTTTCGATGCACTTATTTTTAATTGTATCATCTAATTAATTCTACTTAAATTATTTCCAAAAGTTTTTATTATGGATTTATCACATTTAGTGTTTGTTTGGTAACATCAATAAGCTAGTTTATAGCCTATTGAATTAGCTTATAAATTTGTTTGATGGAATTAGACGTGCTTGATTAACAAATTTTTCACATTGTTTAGTGAATAGTACCATAGATGTTTATGACTTAAATCATTGTTTAGTGAATAGTACCATAGATGTTTAATTTTTTTTTCTTTTTTGAGTAAGTGGATTCTCAAATGATTTTATTGTAGAAGGTTGGTCGTGTTCAGTCATATAAAATAATACCATCTAAAAAAATATGAGAATCCAAAAACAAAACAATAGAGTGATTGTATATCACATGACTAGGACCTAGGCAAGTCAAATAAATCAAAATAGAATGAAGTAAGCTAAAAGAAAAACAATGTAATTATTAATTTTACAATTGTAAAATGGCTCACTAAATATTTAAGGTAAAAACTATCTCAACAAAAAAATTTGATATTATTGTTTCTCATGTTAGGAATGAACTGACCTTGTATATGAAAAACATCAAATATAATTTATTTTTCTAAAATAATATTATGCTTTTTAAAAATAAAATTTATACATTTAAATATTTTTTAAATTACATAATTATGTACTTTTATATAATTTTACAATTACAACAACTAAATTTACCAAATACTTTATCAGTTATTAACTTTAAGTTAGTTTTTTAGTCATCAACTAACTTTTCAATTATCAAGTAGTTTATAGTTTAGTTTTACCAAATAGACCGTTATAATGCACCAATATATGACAATGATAATTTGATAAAAAGTAACATTCTATTTTATTTATATATTTTTCTTAACATGAATAAAATGATTAAATGACTCAATTATTTTATGAAAGATGGTGTATTTTATTTTTGTTAGACTAACCTTCTCTTGGTGGTTATATTATAGCTTAAAGTTGGTGTCGGAATCAGATACATATTTATGAATTAAACTAATCTACATAACTTAAATTCAACAAAAATTCATCTATAAAAAAGATATTAAAAATATTTTAATAATTTTGATAAAAAAATTTAAACTTTATGATGATGTATAATTACAAGTATAGTATTATAATAAAAATTTAAAAACACATTAATTATTTTAGTTAAAACAATAAATTAATTCAAATATACAAATAAAAATATATAAAAAATCATCAATTTAACTTAATGAGTAAAATAATATAAAAAAACAAAATAACTAAAGTACTCGTGTCGTAAATACCAATTACAAACAAATTGCAATTTTAGAATTACATACTTGGTAGATTCACACACTGTAATAACTTATAACTATGACTTGTAGATATATATTCCACAAGCATTATTTATTAAAATTTTTGAGTTTCAAATTAGGCACCGTCCCTGGCTCATTTCACCTATAAATTTAGTGTAATGGGAAAGACAAACTCAATTGATTTGAAGCGGTGCTTGGAAAGAAGAAATAAAGGAGGTAATTAATTAACAAAATGGGTTCTTTGGCCAAAACAAAGAAGAAACCTCATGTTGTGTGTGTTCCATATCCAGCACAAGGTCACATAAACCCAATGCTCAAACTAGCAAAACTTCTTCATTTTAAAGGTGGTTTTCATGTTACATTTGTTAACACCGAATATAATTGTAACACCCCGATTTTTAACAGTAAAAGTGTATTTTTTTTTTCAAAACAGATTCATAATAACAAAGAAAGAAAAATAAATAAATAAGGAAATACTTTTGGATTAATGTTTAAGTCGTACACAACGACAAAGTCAACAAATATTTACAAGCAGCAGAATAGTTTTTGAAATACGAATCCAAAGTATTTACACTTCAAAAAGTGGTACATGGACCCCATCATAATAAAATGTCAAGCAGACAATATTAGTCTAGGTACAGTCTTCGAAATTAAAATAAACACAACCCAAAAAGAAAGACGTCTAGTTCCTATACATCAACCTAATCTGATCATTCTACCAAAAAACTATACATCCCGGATGATCTTCACGCGCCCCGCAAGATCCTCCTGACACAGCTCCAGTCAAGTGTGTCCAACTACCTTCCCATCTATAGGGTACTAACCGGTAGGATGGTCCTGGTTCTCATCTGAGGGCAAAGCCCAGATTTCCACAATAGTTGTAAAGGGTCACCAACCGAAATTAACAATTAACACATAACATTTAAGTTTTTAAATGCACAAAATAATCTTTTAACTTAGCATGCACCTTAAAAGGGTGTCCATATGCCAAACATTCATAAACAAGGTTGAAAAATGAAGTTTTTAACAAAACAACACTGTTGTATTCGAATACAACATCTCTGTATTCGAATACAAGGCTGTTTCAGCATTCAGCAGCAAAAACAGCATGTCTGTATTCGAATACAACCTTCTGTATTCGACTACACAGCAAGTCAGTAGCAAAACAACATGTCTGTATTTGAATACAATAGTTTGTATTCGACTACACAGTAAGTCAGTGGCAAAAACAACATGTCTATATTCGAATACAGCTTTCTGTATTCAATTACACATCAGACAGCAACAGGAAAACAGCAAAATTCAGCTTTTTAAAGGGTTTCGAAACCAATCAACACATACACACAAATCCAAACAATCACACTTAGCAATTATAGCGCAATCACCAAGACATCTTGAGTTTCGAAATATTTTTGCAATCAATCACCCTTACACACAATTCCAAAACATCCACACTTGGCAATTGTAATACAATCACCACGACAACATAAGTTTTGAAATGGTTTTGCAATCAATCACACTTACACACAATTCAAAAACATTCACAATTAGCAATTATAGCACAATCACTACGACAACTTGAGTTTCGAAATGGTTTCGCAATCAGTCACACTTTCACACAATCCAAAACATTCACACTTGGCAATTATAACACAATCACCATGACAACTTGAGTTCAAACACTCAATCATAATCTTGAATCAAACACGACTCGCGTGCCAAGCACCCTAATGCAATGCGTATATGCCAAAATGCATGGACTCGGAATTCCAAACCAAAACCCTCCTCGAAGGGCCGTAAATCATAATTGTACCGCCTATCGCAGGCCAAAGTACCAATTACCAAGGTGCCACCTATCACGGGTCTGCACGATTTACTAAAAAGCGTAAACCATAAACGTACTGCCTATCACGGGCCCGTATCGTTTACCAAGGTGCCACCTATCACGGGTCTGCACGATTTACTAAAAAGCGTAAACCATAAACGTACTGCCTATCACGGGCCCGTATCGTTTACCAAGGTGCCACCTATCACGGGTCTGCACGATTTACTAAAAATACTCTGACTCTATCCACGACAATCGTTGAGTAAATGCAGACATTAAAAGATTCCCATTTTTAATACTCATTTCACTCTAACGAATTTCACGACAATCATTAAGTAAACATAGATATTAAAAGATTCCCCATTTTTAATACTCGTTTAACTCTAACAATTTTCACTACAAACATTAAGTAAACAGAGATATTAAAAGATTCTCTATTTTTAATACTCGTTTAACTCTAATGATTTTCACAACAAACATTAAGTAAACAGAGATATTAAAAGATTCCCCATTTTTTATATTCGTTTAACTCTAATGATTTTCAAATTCCACACATAACATACTCAAACATATTCTCAAATTCAGTCCATAATTCACACCAAATCACATCAATTCATTTTTCCACAAAATCCACACAAACACATCTCAAAATTTATAAATATTAATTATGAACACGTCAAACACAACCACAAAATTATCTCAACCCACCACTCAAACACATCAAATTTCATTTACGCAAAACCACACATAAATGAGTTAAATTCATTTTCCATGAAACACTCATCAATATCACCAAAACCTAACTCTAAAATTTCACCCATAAAAGCATTAAATTCATTTTCCTCAAATCAACACTTCAACCCTAACAAATTTCTTTTCCACACAACCACATATAAGTCCCTAAATGCAAACTAAAAGTTTGGAAGGAGCCCTTACCTTAACGTTAGCTTTAGCGAGCGATTACGGTACTGCGAGTAATTCCGGTAAAATCTCTGTAAGACCCATAGTTTTTAAATCCTAAATTATGCAATTTTACGGTATTTTGTGTGGAATTTCTTAGGCTGTTAGCCCAGTTTTTGGTATTGAGTGAGTTAAATGCCAAAAAAATATTTTTGGAAATTGGATTAAAATTATTTGTCGGAAAATAATTTACTTCCGTGACGAAGGATTTAATAACGGGCAATTTTGTTAAAAATATCTCGGGTTGCTGAAAATTGTACCGGACAATTGACTTGCGACTAGAGTAGATATTTTTATTAAATTAGACTAAGAGGTGAATGAAATGATGGGGGTAAGAGTTGTTAGATAATTGTTGGTTTTGTTTTAATTATAATATATTAATATATAAATATATATGTATATATTGTAAGTAATATATATATATATATATATATATATATATATTGTAAGTAATATATATATATATATATATATATATATATATATATGGTTGGAGGGAAATAGAAAGGAAAGAGAATAGAGGAAAGGAAAAAGAAAAGAAAACAGAAAACAAAGGAAACAGAAACATGTTCCCTCCATTCTCGCGAAGCCCATTTCTTCTTCTTCTTGGTTTTGCTTTCTTTTGCTTTCTTTGGCTTCAAGAATAGAAACCCAAGGCTTGGTGGGTAAGAAAGCAAGGATTTCTCAGCTTCATACTTCCTCGTTGATTCGAAAACGAAGAAAAACGGTGTTAGGGATTTTAAAACCGTCAAACACAAACCTCCACGTTTCATCTAGATCTAAGCTTCGTTTCGCGAAGAGATAGAAGGGAAAGTTTCTCACTAC
>NC_021162.2:23202979-23203961 GCF_000331145.2 Cicer arietinum | reverse complement strand
AAAGCTAACGTTAAGGTAAGGGCTCCTTCCAAACTTCTAGTTGGCATTTAGGGACTTATCTGTGGTTGTGTGGAAAGGTTTTGTTAGGGTTGAAGTGTTGATTTGGGGGAAAATGAATCTAAGACTTTATGGGTAAAATCTTAGAGTTAGGTTTTGGTTATATTGATGAATGATTCGTGGAAAATGAATTTAAACACATTTATGTATGATTTTGAGTAAATGAAACTTGTTGTGTTTGAGGGGTGGATTGTGTTGATTTGTGTTCGTCGTATTTGACGTGTTCTTAATTAATACTGATGAAATTTGTTGTGTGTATGGTTGGATTCTGTGGAGAAATGAATTGATGTGTTTTGGTGTGAGTTGTGGATTGGATCTGATAATAGGTTTGAGTTTGTTTTGTGTGGAATTTGAAAACCATTAGAGTTAAACGAGTATTAAAAATGGGGAATCTTTTAATATCTCGGTTTACTTAATGTGTGTTTGAGAAAATCGTTTAAGTTAAACGAGTATTAAAAATGGGGAATCTTTTAATATCTCGGTTTACTTAATGTGTGTTTGAGAAAATCGTTTAAGTTAAACGAGTATTAAGAATGAGGAATCTCTTAATGTCTACGTTTACTTAATGTTGGCGTGAAAACCATTAGAGTTAAACGAGTATTAAAAATGGGGAATCTTTTAATATCTCGGTTTACTTAATGTGTGTTTGAGAAAATCGTTTAAGTTAAACGAGTATTAAGAATGGGGAATCTCTTAATATTTCTGTTTGCTTAATGTTTGTTGTGAAAATCGTTTAAGTCAAATGAGTATTAAAAATGGGGAATCTTTTAATATCTCGGTTTACTTAATGTGTGTTTGAGAAAATCGTTTAAGTTAAACGAGTATTAAGAATGGGGAATCTCTTAATATTTCTGTTTGCTTAATGTTTGTTGTGAAAATCGTTTAAGTTAAAAGAATATTAAGAATAGGGAATCTCTTAATGTCT
>NC_021162.2:23186806-23200656 GCF_000331145.2 Cicer arietinum | reverse complement strand
AATATATATAATATATATAATAATTAAACCTAAACCAATAAATACCTAAATATATAGATATTTATCAAAATTACCATTTCACCCATAACCTCTCAAACCATTTGATAAAAATATCTACTCTCGTCGCAACTTAATTGACATATACAATTTTCAGCAACTCGAGATATTTTTAACAAAACTCCCCAGAATTTAAATTCTTCGTAAAAGATTCACAACACTTAATTTAATTTATTTATCAACGAGTAATTTTTAATCGGGGCATCAAAAAATATTTTTGGGCATTTAAACTAACAAAATATTAATAACTTGGCTAAAAAGTCTCCGAGTTCAATACCAAAATACACTAAAATACATAAAGTATAATTTAAAATTATGGATCTTACAATAATCACAAACGTCTTCTCAAATCTAGAGGTCCTAATTCTCTAAAAGGTGTCCCCTCTTTTTGCTTTGAAACCATTCCTGATGGTCTACCTGAGTCTGATGTGGATGTGACACATGATATTCCTTCCTTGTGTGACTCTACTAGAAAAATTTGCCTACCTCACTTTAAAAACCTTATTTCAAAACTCAATAATGCTTTTGACACCCCTCCTGTTGTTACATGCGTAGTTTCTGATGGTTGTATGAGCTTTACTTTGGATGCTGCACAAAAATTTAACATCCCTGAAGTCCTATTTTGGACAACTAGTGCTTGTGGTTTTATGTGCTACCTTCAATATCGTCAACTCATTGAAAAGGGCTTAACACCCCTCAAAGGTAAATTGGTTGTTTTTGTTGGACGGATGAAAATTTTCTTTTATTTTTAGATAAAAAAAATGCATTTAATGGCCATACACCATTAATGTAAAAAAATTTACTTAGAGTCAATCTTAAATTATTGATTAATTTTTTTTTAATTATGAAAGTTATAATTATTAGTGAATGATGAAATAAATGATTTATATTTACTGTAAATATAAAAGTAGTATTTATAGACCGTGCGTGATTCATTTAAAAAAAAAATTGAAAAAAAAAAAAATTTAAAACATAAAATGAGATTATCTTTTATTTTTAGATAAAAAATGCATTTAATGGCCATACACCATTAATGTAAAAAAAATTACTTAGAGTCAATCTTAAATTATTGATTAATTTTTTTTTAATTATGAAAGTTATAATTTTTAGTGAATGATGAAATAAATAATTTATATTTACTGTAAATATAAAAGTAGTATTTATAGACCGTGCGTGATTCATTTAAAAAAAAAAATTGAAAATAAAATAAAATTTAAAACATAAAATGAGATTATCTTTAATTTTGTTTGTTAAATTTTATGCTCATAATGTTTCGAGTGTGTCAAACCATTGACGGTTATAATTATTAAAGGATGATGAAAATAAACGTGCGTGACTCAATTTTTTTTTTAAATTGAAAAAAATCACTAACTCTAAAACAAAAAACAAAAATAAGATTGTCAAATTTATTATTCCATTTTTAATTTTCATGCTATTTCAAATTTTAAATGTATTTTTTTTTTCAACTTCTTGCAGGTGTTTATAAGATAAAACTGCCTAAATAAAGCTAAAATAGTCATCAATTATTTCCACCTACGTTTTGGTGTTACATCTTATGAAGTAAAAAAGGCTGTCATAATTAGCAATTCTTTCAAAACATAAATAAAGATTGATCAAGAATGTTTCTATTTGGGATTTGAATATATGTTTTGCCAAATAATTCATCTTTAATAGAAAACTATTAACTACTTGAAAATTATTAACCAGTTAAATTTAATCACTTGATTTCTCACTTGCTTTCAAATAGAGTTGTTTTTACATCTTTTTAGTTTTTAAACATTGAGTTTCACGTGTTTAGTGGTTGCAAGGCCACTGAATCAAGATGCAATTTTAAGTGCATCCTAAATCCAATCAGTTAAATTGAAGAGCCGAATTAATATTTATGTTTAATGAAGTAAATTAATTGTTTGACATGTAGATTCAAGTTATATGACAAACGGGTATTTGGAAACTACCATAGATTGGGTACCAGGCATAAAATAAATTCGATTAAAGGATATCCCAAGCTTCATCAGAACAACAGATCCAAATGATCTTATGCTTGATTTTTTGTCCGTAGAATGCCAGAGATCTCAAAAAGCATCGGCAATAATTTTGAACATGTTTGATGCCATAGAGCACGACGTTCTAGAAGCATTTTCATCGACTAACTTACCTCCAGTCTATTCCATTGGTCCCTTAAATTTTCTCTTAAAAGATGTCACTGATAACGAATTGGACACAATTGGTTCCAATCTTTGGAAAGAGGAGACAAAGTGTTTGGAATGGCTCGAAAGCAAAGAACCCAACAGTGTTGTTTATGTCAATTTTGGAAGCATCACTGTTATGACAAGTGAACAAATGGTCGAGTTTGCTTGGGGATTAGCTAATAGCAAGAAAACATTTTTGTGGGTCATAAGGCCAGATCTTGTAGCTGATGAAAAAGCTGTTCTGCCTCTAGAGTTTTTGGAAGAGACAAAAGATAGAGGTTTATTGTCAAGTTGGTGTCCACAAGAGGAAGTGTTGGGTCATCCATCAATTGGGGGTTTTTTGACACATAATGGTTGGAATTCAACATTGGAAAGCGTATGCGGGGGTGTTCCAATGATATGCTGGCCTTTCTTTGCAGAACAACAAACTAATTGTCGATTTTGTTGTAATGAATGGGGAATTGGTTTGGAAATTGAAGATGCTAAGAGAGATAAGATAGAGGGACTTGTGAGGGAATTGATGGATGGGGAAAAGGGTAAAGAAATGAAAGAGAAAGCGTTGAGGTTGAAAGAATTGGCTAAAGATGCTGCCTCTGGACCATATGGATCATCATTTGTGAATTTTAAGAATCTTATTCGTCACGTTTTGTTGTGATAAAACTCCAAAATGTTTATGACTTTCTTCTTGTTCTTCTTGTTGTATGTTTGTTTGAGGAGAAGTGTCCTAGTTTGGTGTTTCGATTTATTGCTAATAATGTTTATGAATATTTTGTTTTAATTGATTAATTCACTCACTCCACATGGATCATCATTTGTGAATCTTGAGAATCTAATTCACCATGTTCTCTTGAGAATCTAATTGTGCATCTTCATAAGGAGAAAATGTTCTCTAGTCACAACTTTGGGCACAATATTTAGATACACAAAAAAGATATTTAAAAAAAATAAAATAATGTTTATTTTAAAATAATTAAATAATAAATATTTTTATGTGTGTTCAAATAAATTTTATTTAGGAGTGTGATTATGTAAATATTTTTTTGTTAATAATTGAATATTGGTATATTATTTAGTTGTGAAGTGGGCGTCGTAAAATTAATTTTAGTAAAATGTGTGTGTTGGGTGAATAATTTTGTTTGAAATAGTTTATGTTAAAAACTAACTTTTACACAATTAGTGACCTATGCATATTATAGATTTTTTTTTTATTGTGAAACAGATTCTAATTATATTTGCTCTAAAACTTGAAATTTGAATGCTTTTCATTCATAAACAAATATAAAAGTAAGAATTTATCATTTATTTATTAGTTTCCACTCAATGTAAATGCAATTCTTTTTGTAATCAAAATGGTTTAAATGGAATGCTGTCATTTTTCTAGATTTACATTTATTAATTTTATTCCCTTAATTTCAAAGACTTAAAAAAAAAATTAAAAATTTGTGTATTCGATAAAAAAAATTAGTTAAATATATTAATTTTACAATATAATTTTTATTTATATTTTATTATAGATTGATTAAATAAAATTAAAGAATTTTATAAAACTTTAAAAACAAAAGCGTGTGAAATAAAAAGTCTATCAATAGCGTCACCAGTTTAACCCAAACCTCACGCCTCCTAGTTACTAGCTACAAACATAATGGCCAATAAATCAATATTCACTAGTGGTGCAAAGGAAATAGGAAAAGAAGATCCCAGCAGAAATGAAAACTTGAAAATATATCTTACTGCAGAAACTTCACACCAATAGGGGTTTTTGATAACAATATCCTTTTTTTTAAAATATAATACCAAAATGCCCCACTTCCAAAAAATAATACCAAAATGCTCTACTTTTTAGCTCCAGTTGCTCATCGCAACCTGGGGATGCGACCTTGTGAAGGCAAAATTTTCTCAACGTAGTTAGCTGGTCGCATCTTGGGGATGCGACCTTGTACTGGATTTAAATTTTTTTTTCTTCTTGGATTTGTTATTGGGTAAATTATATTTATTATTATTAAATAATTAAAAAATAATTAATACATTAAAAAATACAAAATATTATTATAAATAATAAAAATAATTAATTTAATAATATTATATAACTTTTAATAATTATAATAATAAAAAGAGTAATAATAATAAAAAGAAAATTCTATTAATAACATAAAATAAAAATACATTAAATTAAAAGAAAAAATACATTAAAAAAAATAATAAGTTTAATAATAATAATAATTTTAATATTAATAATAAGAAAATTATATTAATACATTAAAATAAAATTACATTAAATTAAAAGAAAAAAATACATCAATTTTGAGTAGATGTGCCAGCAGCATTTGGACAATGTTTCTTAGTATGATCAGATACCCGACATAATTCGCACTTTCTTATGACTCTATCTGTAGTGTCCATTTCTGTTCTAATGCGTTTGGTCTTTGGGCGACCTTTCTTGACTCTCCGCATTAGTCGATTGTGACACAACTTAACACCTTCATATTGTGGCCAATATCCTTCGTTTGGTATTGGTTGGAACGCTTCATTGTAGACTTTAAGTACTGTTTCCAGCTTGTACACATCACATATAAGGCTCCAATAATCATATTTGATGCTAGAACATGCTGCTATCACATGTGAACAAGGCATATGTTTAGCTTGATATTTTCCACAATCGCACCACTTGTTAGGAAGATTTACACTGAAATGACCAATTGGTCACCCTTCTTTTGGAACTACTGTCTCGTGGACCATGAAAGTATGGTTGCTTCGATCAAAACTATCGACTCTATGACTATTTGATTTACGTATTTCCGATTTCATAAAAGTCATGCATGTTTCTGTGTACACCTGAACATTAGCTAAAATTGATGTGTGTTGTTTTGCCATGGTTGGAAATAGTGTACCTATTTTATAACATGTTGATTGTACCAAAGCAATGATGGGAAGGTTGCGTGGTTCTTTTAATACTGCTTTTATCGACTCCACAAGGTTGGTGGTCATCTGACCCCAACGGCTACCTCCATCAAATGCTTGAATCCAATCTTGTCGCGGTATATTGTCTAACCATTTCAAAGCTTTTGGGTTTACGATGCCAATTTCTTTGCGGTAGTATCGATATGTAGACTCATTGATTGAGTAACCTGTATTGAAACAGTAGACAATGCATTATTACACTAATTATAAAACTTCATAATTTAATTTTTCATTAATGATAAGAAGTAAGAATTAAATTATTACCCAGAGAAATAACCTTGTTCTTCAAAGCATTATCCTTAAATTCCCTTGCAAAATTTTGTGAAATATGTCAGACTCAAAACACATGCTTTGACAAAGGATGTTGCCACCCATTATTCAGATTATTGTAAGCACTTTTGATAGATTCCTGTCTATCTGAAATCAAACAAATGTTGCTTGTGGAGTGACGTGTGATCTCAAATTTCTCAAAAAAAAACTCCAAGCCTCTTTTGTCTCACCTTCCACAAGAGCATAAGCAATGGGAATGATATTGTCGTTCCCATCCTGTGCAACTACTACCAATAGAGTTCCCTTATACTTGTTGTATAACCAAGTTCCATCAACTTGTACAATTGGTTTGCAAAATTTAAACGCAGATATGCATGAAACGTAAGCCCAAAATAGTCTATGAGAGATTGTCATCCCATTTATCAAACCATGTTCATTATAAGATGGGATTGTTTCCATTTTATTAATAGTTCCTGGAGCAAACGTTTGCATAACTAATAACCCTCGTGGAAGTTGATTGTAAGACTCTTCCCAATTGCCATAAATTTGTTCGATTGCCTTATTTTTCCCAACCAAGCCTTTCTATAACTAATTGTGTAGTTATGCAAAACCTGAATCTGAGCAATAATGACCTTCACTTTGATTGAAGGGCCCATCCTCATAACTTGCATTATACTTGCACATATCATGTTAGAATCGAGCTTTGTATGATCTTGTGATAGTGTAGAATTTGTGCATGTATGAGGCGCATTCAATTTCCTAATCACCCACAATTCACTTTTTTTTTTGCGTTTTGTTTTGGGTTTTGAAGCTCTCACTTTAAAAAAAAAATTTGTATACTTGCACATATCATGTTAGAATCGAGCTTTGTATGATCTTGTGATAGTGCAGAATTTGTGCTTGTATGAGGCGCATTCAATTTCCCAATCACCCACAATGCACTTGTTTTTTTGCGTTTTGAAGCTCTACATCTAAACAAACAATTTGGATGTGAACAAATAATAACGTACCTTTTAAATCTGATTTTTGCACCACAGAATTCAATGATTGTTTTAGATGATAACGCTTGATTGCATGTACACATTCATCCTTGTTCTGAAACTTCATTCCAACTGCAAGAGTTCCACCTAAATTTGGGACTTCATCAATGAACATGTGATCAAATTCAGTTGGTTGGTTTGCAGTGGATAGATGGATGTTCTTCATGTGGAATAGTGGATCGAATACAGGTGGGATAGGTTGATCTTCTACTTCCATATCTTCATCAACATCATCATCGTCATAATCACCAGATGATTCATCGAAGTATGTTTCATCATCTTCACTATAATCACCTAATTCTTCCTCATTGAAATTATAATGGACACTAAGTGGAAGATCACATTGTGGACTTGTTGGGAGAGATTCTTGATGAAGTTTTTGGGAGACATTGTGGACATGTTGAGTTTGTTCATTTTGGCTAGAGTATGGTTCATAGTGTTGTGATGGAGAATATACGTCGGGTTGATAAGGGCTAGAGTATGGCTCATAGTGTTGTGATGGGATGTAGTTGGCATTAGGCATGTTTGAGGTTGATGGTTGATTTGTTGAAGTAGGACCACTTTCAAATGTAATGTATAACTCAATGGTGCCAAGTTGTGACAATTGTGCATAAACATCAAACATGAGTTGAACATCTTCGTCATCACAAACCTTCATCAATTCAAATCTGGTTGTATTTACACCAAAGAAGACAAGGTGTCGATAAACTATATCAGTTATCGTCACGTTGTGGTCGAACTGTAACTTTTTCTTAATGACATTCTTTAGACGAGCAAGGTTGCTGCTAGAATGTACTTTGAATTCCTTTTTGTAATCACTTACAAATGTTTTCCTTCAACTCCATCGACAATTGAACCATTGTAATAAACAATACAAATGACTTGTTGGAAAGCCATGATTATGTAATTGATAGAATGTATGATGAGATAGAAGGTATGATGAGATAGAAGATGTGGTGATATAGTGTGATCTAGTTTTCTATTTATAGAAGTTAGTAGAATTCATATTTTTTACAAAACCTTCCACAACCGTTGATAAATGAATTTGGATGGTCAAGATTAAAGATTGAATAGATCAATTTGATTGGTCCAACTAAAAGTATGAGGATTGATATTTTTCTACTAAACCACAACCATTGATAAATGAATTTGGATGGTCAAGATTAAAGATTGAATAGATCAATTTGATTGGTCCAACTAAAATTAGGAGGATTCATCATCAAGCATCCACAACCATCGATTAAAAGAAATTAGCGGCTAGGATTCATCATCAATTGGTCTCTACCTGGCCCTGCGACCTCCTAAAGAGATCGTTTCCTGGACCTGCAACCTCCCAAAGAAGTCGTTTCCTGGCCCTGCGACCTCCTTAAGGGTTCCCAATATGGGGATGCGACCTCCCACTACGTTGGCTGAATGCGGAATTTTCTATAATTTGTTTGGTTCTCATTGCATAACTCCTGAGTCGGCTTATGCGACTTTTGATTCTATGTATAATTTCGAAACTCAAAATTATACGGAAGCAGGTGGTAGTGGTTCTAATCCACAAACAGATTACAACGAGGATCAACCACAACAACCTCAAGTTGTTCAAAGGGCTAGACGAGTTCGACGACCGCGTAGATGTGGAACTGGAGGTCATTTAGATGAAAATAATTAATTTTTATTTGATGTTTTTTTTTCTTTTTTTTTAATGTATTTTATCTGTTAATTTAATGTATTTTTATTTTATTTTATTAATAGAATTTTCTTTTTATTATTATTATTAAAATTATTATTATTATTATTCTTTTTGTTATTATAATTATTAAAAATTATATAATATTACTAAATTAATTATTTTTATTATTTATAATAATATTTTGTATTTTTTAATGTTATAATTATTTTTAAAATATTTAATAATAATAAATATAATATACCCAATAACAAAATTCAACAAAAAAAAACCTAGTAGAAGGTCGCATCCCTAGGATGCGACCATCAAGTAACGTGAGAAATTTTTGGCTTCAGCAGGTCGCATCCCCAGGTTGCGATGAGCAACTGGGGCTAAAAAGTAGAGCATTGTGGTATTATTTTTTGAAAGTGGGGCATTTTGGTATTATAATTTTAAAAAAGGGATATTTTAATCAAAAACCCCACCAATAGAACATGATCAAATTTTAGCATAATAAAAAGTACAAAAAATAGAGTTTATATTGAAAAAGTCTTAATAATACATTCTTTAACAACGCATATTATATATATTTTTTTATTGTTCTACCACCAAAAAAAGATTTTTTATTTATATATTTCTTTTTTTCTTTTACACTAAAATATCTCACTCCCAAATAATATTATCTGATTGTCCTGCCTCTTGGGAGTCAAGAGGTTGCTTGCCTGGGGAGCGATCTCGCACTAAGAGTGATTTTGTTTTTTTGCCATTTTAATAATTATTATATCATTTTTATAATTGTTATTATTTATTTAATAAATTAAAAATAATTAAATTAATAAATAATAATAATAATAAATAATAATAATAATAATAATAAAAAATGATTATTATTAAAAATGATTATTATTAAAAATGATTATAATTAAAATAAAAATAGTAAATTATATTATAAATTTCAAAGTAAATACATTACAAAAGCAAAAAAAATTACATCAAATTTGAGTGGATGTGCCCGCAGCGTTTGGATACCGAAAAACAATTGATCACATGATGGTTGAAGA
The DNA here is from genome assembly GCF_000331145.2 of Cicer arietinum. NCBI lineage: Eukaryota > Viridiplantae > Streptophyta > Magnoliopsida > Fabales > Fabaceae > Cicer > Cicer arietinum. The sequence goes on along the minus strand of NC_021162.2, from coordinate 23,191,427 downwards.
AATAATATATTCATTTAAATTTATTTGAACTTTTTAAATATTTTATTTTTTATATTTGTTATAATTATTTTAGTTTGGTTTTTTAAATATCAGTTTTATTGGAGACCTTATCTCATGTTCTAACATGAAGTTTCATGAAGGTTCTAACATTCGGTTATTCGACAAAAAATGGATTTTTCTATAATTTGTTTGGAATTCAGTGTACAACTCTTTAGTCGGCTTATACCATATTTGATTCTATGTATAATCCTTAGTCTTAAAATTATATGGAAGTAGGTGGTAGTGGTTCTAACTTCTAATCCACCTACAACTACATTGAGGATAATGATCAAAATCAAAATGAACTGGAAAAACCTCAACTTGTTCAAAAAGCTAGACGAGTTCGATGATATTCTAAATATGGAACTGGAAGTCATTTAGATGGACATCAATAGTATAAATTTGATGTTTTTTTCTCTATATATTTTTGTTAGTTAATTTAATGTATTTTGTTTTATGTTATTAATATTTTTTTTTTCTTTTTTTAATGTATTTTCTTTGAAATTTATAATATAATTTACTATTTTTAATTATAATTATTTTTATTAATAATCATTTTTATTAATAATAATAATTATTTATTATTATTATTATTAATGTATTATTTATTATCATTTATTAATTTAATTATTTTTAATTTATTAAATAAATAATAACAATTATTAAAATGATATAATAATTACTAAAGCGGCAAAAAAAAAAATCACTTCTAGTGCGAGGTCACTCTCCGGGTCAATGACCTCCAATTAAGTCTAAAGAAATTTCTTCCCTGAGCTGGTTGTTTCCCTAACCAGCAACTTCCTACTGACTCCCAAAATGTAGGGCAACCAAGTAATATTATTTGGGAGTGAAGTATTTTGGTGTTAAAAAAAAAAGTGAGATATATAAATAAAAAATCCCAAAAAAAAAATACTAAATTACCATTCATTACTAATTAAATACCAAACTAACACCTTTTTTTTTTCAATATTCCTAGTGAAAAATCGATTTCTCCTCCTCTAACTTCTCAACTTTTTTTTTTAAATGAATGAAGAGAAATCTGTTCCCCAGATACCTATTTCTCAATGTATCATTATTATTTTTTTAATTATAAAATTTATTTTATTATTTATAAAATCTTTTTTATTAGTAGTGTTATTTAGTAGGCACATACATAGGAGATTTGATCAATTAATAATGACACATCTGCTGAGAGAGTTGATAGTTATAATTTATAATTGTGAGATAATGCAACACATTATTTTTTGTTAACATCTTTCATAATAATAAATATACATTTTATTAATCAAGTATTATTATTTTAATTAAATGATTAATTTAAGTTTCATTAATTATTAATTTAATTAATTATTAATTTTACTTTTTATCATTATTAAAAATTTTAAATAAAATAGAGTCCATAAAATTAACAAAATTTAATTAAATATTATAATTAAACATACAAAAACAAAATTAACTAATTTTATTACAATGAACTCATTTCTAGTTGGAGTATAAGTACAATAAAGACTTTTATTCTTGTTATGTCCCTTATTCCGACACAAACCACATCTCTTGGGGTGTGTATTTTCTCTCTGTGATCCATTTCAATATGAATGCGAGTAGACTGTTGACGATCTTTTGGATCTCTTCTCATTGTTGGATTGTGGCACAATTCTATTCTATTGTATTATGGCCAATATGATTGAAGAGGGAATGTTGGGAACTCTTCTTTTTAAATGTCAAGATATATTGCAATGTATACTTGGAAGACACATACATCATGTAGTCACAGTGAATAAATGAACAAGTGACAATGAAATGTGAACATGGATAGTGTAATGCTTGAAATTCACCACAACCGCACCATCTTTTGTCGAGGTCTGCCTTGAATGTCTCACTGGACGACCACTTGATGCATGAACCAACTCTTTAAATGTAAATAAATTATGGGCTCGATTGTGAATAACAACTTCATGGGAATTTGATATTAAGGTTTTGAATGATTGTATTTGAGTAAATCAAACCTGATGCCATCATTGCTTGGGCTTTTGTCCCTCTGTCTTCAAACTTTGCAGTCACTCTGTAGTATGTTACTTGCACCAAAGAACGGATTGGAAGATTGTGTATCCCCTTTAATACAATGTTCATGCACTCAGAAAAGTTAGTTGTCATGTTTCCCCAACGTCTACCTTCATCATATGCTTGTAGCCATTGTTCCTTTGGAATATCATCGAGCCATTTCACTACATCTTGACTCCAATCACTGATTTGTCTTCTGTAGTATGTGATGCCTGGTTGAGTCATGACGTATCCTGAAGGAACAAAAGTTGATGTTGTTATAGAAAATTTGAAAACAAAAATATGTGCAATATATATATATACACACACACATACACACACAAACACACTAACCCAACCCATGTTGGTTACGATAGTTTTCATTTGGTCATTTTTTAAGGTCCTCGTGAAGTTTTGTGATATATGTTGAATGCAAAAGACATGATGCCAATTTCTAATTACATGCCTAACAACACTTTTAATCGACTCATGTCTATCTGAAATTAAGCAGAGGTTGGGATGAGGTGTGACAAACATTCGTAGACAACTGAGGAATAAAAATCAAGCATATGATGTTTCACCCTCAACAATGGCGTATGCTATAGGAATGGTATGACCATCACCATCCTGAGCGACTCCATTAGTAAGGCACCACGATACTTCCCATATAACCATGTTCCATCAACTGAAACAACTTGCTTACAATGATCAAACCCTTTGATACATGGTTGGAAACTCCAGAAGAGGCGATGGAAGACAAATTTGCTAGGAACTCCTTGGCCATCCTCAATAAAGGGTTGCACTCAATATCGGTAATAGTGTCTGGACAATAATGTTTGAAAGCAAGGATCTACCTTGATAGCTCTTTATATGATTCCTCCCAATTCCACTATATTCTCTCAATGGCCTTTTGTTTTGCAATCCACGTCTTTCTATAAGTAGTGGTATATGTGTATCGATGTCGTATATGTGCAATCAATACTGAAGCTGATATTATGGGATCCATCGTTACCATTTGTAGGATGCTTTCATAAATAGCATCCAAAGAGAGTTGTTGGTGATCTTGTGAAACCATTGTTGATGAGCATGTGTGTGGCCCTTCTAGTTTTGTGATCTTCCAAATGTTTGATTTCTTTTCATTCAAAATTCTACACCTCCACATATAATTTTTATTTTCACAATGGACAATCCATCTAGTGCTATCAGAATGCGCAACGACGAAGCTCATAGAATTATCCATCTAGTGCTATCAAAATGCACAACGACGAAGCTCGTAGAATTATACATATGATATTCCTTTACACACTACATTGCCACAACTTTTATGGGAAATGTCACCCTCACTTGGAGATTGCAGGATCTGGAATAAGGTAAGATTGGTTTTGGGACATAGAGTTGACAAATTCATTGTCAACGTAATTCATGTTGTTGGAGGTAACGTTGCAGAAATGTGAGAGGGGTATTTTTACAATGGACAATCCATCTAGTGCTATCAGAATGTGCAACGACAAAGCTTATAGAATTGTGCATATGATATTCTTTTACACACTGCATTGCCACAACTTTTGTGGGAAATGTCAACCCCACTTGAAGAAAATGTGAGGGGGTCAGAGAAACAAATTGTAGTAGATGGACATTCTACTTCGGTTCCTGGTCATCATCATCGTTGTCATCGACAACAACTTCAGCAAGAATGTCATCCTCATTCTCACTAAAATCGCCAACTTTTTCATTATGAACACCATCCACAACACTGATAGGACCATTATCGTACGGTGTGTTAAGGTCAATACCATGGGTGGCTGTTGATGGATGTTGTGACGACGAAAAGGGTATGTTCTGATGGTGAATTTGTGTTTCAATAAAATGGTATGAAGATGGAATGAAGTTGGGATATGAAGAGGGTTTGGAGTTAGGGATTGAATAAGGCATTGGCTAAATATATGATAAACTTACTTGTGTGTCGTCTCTAGGATCATCTATTAACCCTGCATAAACTTCAATTGTTGAAATACCAAGACATTTACTTGTTATGAACATGTCAAACATCATTTGCACGTCATCATCTCCTACAAGATTTAACGATTCATATCGAACATGTCATGGCGCAAGAGTTATAGGGTATCGGTAAATAACATGCGGACTTTTACTGCATAAAAAATAATTATTCCTTCAGTTGGTCGTATCTCCTAAAGATGCAAAAAAAGTAGGGCAATTTAGTATATATTTTTCAAAGTAGGACGATTTGGTTAAGTTTTTGAAAAAATTGGATATTTCAATAAATAAATAAAACCACATATGAATCCCTTTACTCTTTACTTTCTTTATATATTACTCCTTTATTTCACAACAAGTGTAGTTTAAGTTTTTTGCACAAATATTAAAAAATACAATAATTGAAATAATGAGAAAAGTCATTTTACAAAACTATTTATCTTAATTATTGATTGATTTTTCACTATTATCAATGTAAAGTACTAGTATAATAATGGATTAACCATCAATTCGCTCGCTTAAAATGTAAACATGTGTCAAAATGCTT
>NC_021162.2:23185333-23186477 GCF_000331145.2 Cicer arietinum | reverse complement strand
TTTGTGGTTACACAATCGATTAGGCAATCGATTGGCACAGTCAGTGATAAAAAATGTGCAAGTCAGTAGCAACCTGTTTTGCATGCTAATCGATTGGCACATCGACTGTGCAAATCACAAAGTAAAAACTGATTGAAATAAATTGATTGGGCATGTCACAGGGACAATCCATTTACTAGGCTAATCGATTGACAAATCGATTGCTTCAATAATATTTCAAAAGTAACATGACCTGTGACAAACACAATCGATTGGACAATATATTGTGAGAATTTCAATCATGTTAAGTTTGGTATCAATCGATTAGGAAATCGATTGAACTAAACAACTGGTAAGTCTTTTCAGAAAAATACTACCAAATCGATTGGCACTCCGATTAACATGAAATTAGCTAAGTTCCTATTTTAAACAAAATCGACTGGCAAATCGATTGAAACAAATATTTGAAATCACAGGGAACTTTTAGTTTGTGGCCAAATCGATTATGTGTATTTGTGAATCGATTATGTGACTTAGTGAATCGACTAAGTAATCTATTGGTTTGATTTTATTATTGGAACAAAACACCTGACATCGATTACGTAATCGATTCATATATAAGTCTGCACATAAATGTATGAAAAGTATTTTAAAAGAATCGATTAGGAAATTGATGGTTTATATAGTTTCAAGATTCAAGAAAAACTAGACTTGCGATAATCGATTGGCAAATCGATTAAGCCCGTTTTATCACTTTAATGAATCGATTGGGAAGTCGATTCATATGTTGTTTTTTCAGAAACTATATAAAGTGTTTTCAATCTTTTTCTATCACAATATACTTCATATATTACATAATACACTTGAATATACTTCAGAACACTGAAGAACTCTTAAGAACATTTTGAAAACATTATGATATTGCTTTTTCAGATCAAGACCAAAAAGATTATTCATAATCATTAAGAGAGCTGAAAAAGAATTCTTGAGAGAAAAAGACAATGTTCTCACAGACACTCAATTGAACAACCAGATTCTTGTGAGATACATTGATAGAGATTGAAGACAAACTTTGTACTTCTTTTATTTTGTTTGTAACAAATACTCTGTAAAGAAACGACTGTGAAAAATCCAGCTAGAAACTGGTGGCGATCTTCTTGGGTGA
>NC_021162.2:23174331-23184878 GCF_000331145.2 Cicer arietinum | reverse complement strand
TGTCATAGTGACAGCTGAACCAGGATAAACCTTGGTGCATTCTTCTCTAACCCTTACTCTTTATTATTTGCATTTTATGTTTGTATGATTAATATTGTTTGACATGCATGTATCTTGATTAATCTGTAGAACTATTATTGTATAATCTTGACTAGTAATTGATCAATAGATGTAAGCGTGAACTTTCCATTAGAATCAACTCCTTGGGACCGTGATTGATCATTAGTTCAATAAAAGGTTCTTTTGTTGAATTGATTATCAATCTTGTGGAATATTTTAAAAGACTGTTATAAACCTTTTTCCATAAAAACGAGGCCATAGATACCAACAATTGGTATCAGAGCCTAACTTTTTTAGAGTAATTCTCATAAAAGAACATGGCCTCAGTTGGATTTCTAGGAGAAGGTGTTTCACTTGCAAGGCCCCCTGCCTTCAATGGAACCGCATACATGTATTGGAAACATAGGATGTTAATATTTCTTGAAGCTTGTGGTATTGATATTCTAGATGCTGTTGAAAATGGACCCTATATACCTAAAATTGCTGGAACTGATGATTTACTAATTTCTAAACCCAGATCCGAATGGTCTGAGCATGACAAAAGGAAAGTAGGTTATAATGCTAAGACAAAGAATATTATAACTTCTGCTTTGTGTGCAGAAGAATTCTTCAGGGTGTCAAACTGTAAATCAGCAAAGGAAATGTGGGACATTCTTCAGGAAACACATGAAGGCACCACAGACGTGAAAAGAGATCGTGTAAATACACTGATGCATGAATACGAATTGTTTAGCATGAAGAAAGATGAATCAATCAGTGATCTACAAACAAGGTTCACTCACATCATCAACAATCTACATGCCCTGGGAAAACATGTAGAAAATGAACAGCAGATTGGAAAAATCATGAGAAGTTTAACAAGAGAATGGCAACCCAAAATAACTGCTATTGCTGAATCAAAAGATCTGGCAAAAATGACCACTGCAACACTGTTTGGAAAGCTCAGGGAGCACGAAATGGAGTTGCATAGACTAGATGAGATAGAGCATGATAGCAGGAAACAAAAAGGAATGTCTTTGAAAGCCCAAACGCATCAATCAAAAACTGAACAAGAAAGTTGCTCAGATGAGTCATGTTGGATTTTGGATCCTTTGATTCCTAATTTTGACATAATTCACAATTCAACAATATTCATACTTAATATGATAAATCTAATATTTCAATTGAGCAAAATTTCAGGAACACCAATTCAATCCTACACACTTGGATCAAATTGCTTGGAACACAAGAAATCAACAAAAGTTGAATTCTGACTATGTAAATCGATTGGGAAATCGATTTCATAACAAGGGTGTAAGGAAATCTTAAGTGTTTGTGAATGTGCAATCGATTAGGCAATCGATTAGATTAATTAAAAATGAAAAATGCACAAGTCAGTAGCCTCTGATTTGGAGGAAATCGATTGGTAAATCGATTGAACATTTCACAAATCAAACCTGATGGTAACACATCGATTGGTAAATCGATTGAATGAGTCACAGTGGCACTCCAGTGCTGAGGGAATCGATTGGCAAATCGATTGACAAAGTATCATTTGAAAAATGACCTCACCTGTGACAAATACAATCGATTGGACAATCAATTGTTAACACTTTCAATTTTGATAAAGTTTGGTTGCAATCGATTGGGAAATCGATTGAACTAAACACCAGGTAAAAACTTTTCAGGAACATGCTATTAAATCGATTGGCAAATCGATTGACAAAGTATCATTTGAAAAATGACCTCACCAATGACAAATACAATCGATTGGACAATCTATTGTTAACACTTTCATTTTGATAAAAGTTTGGTTGCAATCGATTGGGAAATCGATTGAACTAAACACCAGGTAAAAACTTTTCAGGAACATGCTATTAAATCGATTGGCAAATCGATTGACAACAAAAACCTGAGCCACTGTTTTGAAAGCAATCGATTGGCAAATCGATTGAAATAAACTTTTTGAAAACACAGTGAACTCTGAAGTTTGGCAAATCGATTGAGTAATCGATTGAAAATAGTTTTATTAAAACAGTTTCCCAGAAATCGATTAGGCAATCGATTTATACAGGTCTGGACATGTTCTGCTGAAAAGTGTTGTTTTAAAGAATCGATTGGTAAATCGATTAGCTTGTATAGTTTCAAGATTAAAGAAAAACAAGACTCGCGATAATCGATTGGCAAATCGATTTAGCACCTTTTATAACTTTACAAAATCGATTGGGAAATCGATTTCGTAGTTGGTTTTTCAGAAACTATATAAGATGTCTTTCAATCTTTATCCTAACAACTTTTCCATAACAATTCATAACTTTCATAATTTCTCATAATGCTCTCAACTGTTCATAACAACAAACTAACAACTTCATAATTGTGATTACAGATTACAATACAGTTTGTTGACAATCCAAGAGAAATGATAATGTGCTCATGAACATTCCTTGAATATCCAGATTCGTGAGAAGACTTTGATCAAGATTGAAGACTTTTGTTTTACTTCTTTTATTCATTCTGTAATAAATCTTTGAACCAAAACGAACGTTGAAAATCCAGCTAGAAACTGGTGGCTACTTTCTTGGGTGAGAGGTCTCAACAAGAAAGAGTCGTACTTTGATTTTGTGTTAGGCTGCCGATTGTCTACAAGGATCAAAGGGTTGATAGAAAGCCAGCTAGAAACTGGTGGCTACTTTCTTGGGTGAAGAGTGTTCAACAAGAAAGAGTCGCACTGTGATTCTGTGATAGGTTGACGAGTATCTACAAGGATCAGAGGGTATTCAATAGGAAAGAGATCATTAAGATAGATAGGTTTCAGGGAGGAAACTGGACAATCTGTAATTGATTCTTTCTATTGAAGGAGAAGAAAATCTGAAATCCGATTGGATTTTCAGGACTGGACGTAGGTTGTTGTTGACAACCGAACCAGGATAAATCTCTGTGTTTTCTTCTCTAACTCTCTCTCTTTAATTTTCTATATTGCTAACTTTGCATGCCTCAAAATTTAAATTCCGCTGTGCACTTGATACTGATTAATTTGGTAAAGAAAACTGATATATTTTCTGTTATTTCGAGGTCAAGATACCAACAATTGGTATCAGAGCTAACTTCTTGAGAGGTAAAACTTATAAGAAGATGGCCTCAACTGACGTTCTGGGAGAAGGCGCTTCGTTAGCTCGACCACCAGCTTTCAACGGTACAGCCTACATGTACTGGAAGCAACGAATGCTCATATTTCTGGAAGCAAGTGGCATAGATATCCTTGATGCTGTTGAAAACGGTCCGTACATTCCCAAGATTGCAGGAACTGACAACTCAATGATTATCAAGCCTAGAGCCGACTGGTCAGATGATGACAAGAAGAAGGTTGGTTTCAATGCGAAGGCTAAGAACATCATCACGTCCGCCCTATGTGCAGAAGAGTTCTTTAGAGTGTCCAATTGCAAGTCAGCAAAAGAGATGTGGGACATCCTCCAAGAAACTCACGAAGGTACTACTGATGTTAAGAGAGCTCGTGTGAATACGCTCATGCACGAATATGAATTATTTAGCATGAAGAAAGAAGAGTCAATCAGCGATTTGCAAACCAGATTCACACACATAGTCAACAACCTGCATGCACTAGGAAAAGATGTGGATAATGAACAGCAGATTGGAAAGATCATGAGATGTTTAACCAGAGAATGGCAGCCCAAAATTACCGCAATAGCTGAGTCTAAGGATCTAGCAAAGATAACGACAGCAACATTATTTGGTAAATTGAGGGAACATGAAATGGAATTACAACGACTGGATGAATCCGAAATGGAAAGCAGGAAAAAGAAAGGATTATGCTTGAAAGTACAAACCAAGCAATCTAAACCTGAATCCGATAGCTACTCAGATGGATCCAGCAGTGAAAAAGAAGAGACTGAAATCGAATCACTTGTCAAGAAATTTAAGAAGTTTCTGAAGAAGAAAGATAACAAATTCAGAAAACCATCCAGCTCTAAGACTAGTGACATCAAGACAGTTACATGCTACGAATGTGGTAAGATTGGTCACACAAAGTCGGAATGCTACAAACTGAAGAACAAGAATAGAGCTCACAAAGCCAAAAGAGCATATATTGCATGGAGTGACAACGATAACGATGAGTCCTCTGCCTCTTCGGATGAAGAAAAAGTGAATTTATGTCTCATGGCTCACACTAATTCAGAATCTGACAGTGAGGTTAGTTCGCAATTTAATCCAACATATGATGAGCTTCAAGAAGCTTTCAATGAATTGCATGATGATTATGTGAACTCCATAAAACAGTTGTTAAGCACAAAGAAAATGCTTGAACAAATGAATGTTGAACACAAAGAAATTGAAAATTTATGTGAACAACTGAAAAAGGATTCACAAGAAAAATCTGCAAAGTGCATTGAACTTGAAGATACTATTGCATCATTAAAATCTGATTTATTAAATTTTGCAAATAGTAAAGATAAGCTGAATGTCATGCTTAGCAATCAAAGACATGTTTATGAAAAATCTGGTTTAGGATATACACCAAATATGCATGTCAAAAGAAAAAATAAAAACAGATCTGGTATTGGTTATATGCAAACCAGAAATGTCAAACATGGTCAAAAATCTTCTATTGCTAAGAGTATGTATGACACCTTTACTAAACCAAACAAATATTCATCCTTTGATGGCAAATGTCATTTCTGTTGTAGAAAGGGACATTTTGTGTCTAATTGCAAATTTAAAAAATTAGCCAATCAAGGATGGAAGCAAGTTTGGATAGCAAAAGAATCTGTGTTTAAGACTGACCCCCCAGGACCCAATCTGAATTGGGTACCTAGATCCAAAAATTAATTATGTTTTTGCAGGTGTACTTGACATCCACCAAGCAAGATTGATATTTGAAAGTGGATGCTCAAGACACGTGAAATGAGACAAGTATGAGAATCTTGTCTTTAACATTAAATGAAGATTAAATGAAGAAAGATTGGTCAACATAGTTGTGTTGATGACAGAGAAAAAGAGTCAATGGCAGTTAATCAGAAGTTTTGTTTGGGATTAAATCGATTGAGTAATCGATTTCGAGTTTGCTCTTTGTTTGTTTAAAGAATCGATTTGGGAATCGATTTGGTTAGCCCAGACTTCAGATTTTGTGGAAAATATTTTGTAACAATCCCGAGCATCGATTTGGAAATCGATTGATTAAGTGTTCAGTATTTGACTTTTGGGACAATCGATTTGGACATCGATTAAGTAACACGGCAAATCGATTTGGGAATCGATTAGGAAAATGACCGTTGCGTACTTTTTTACTAGCCGTTGGACATCATAATTACACAATCGATTAAGGATTCGGTGTAACGGTAAGCAAATCGATTGGGCAATCGATTGATAAAGGTAAAAGTATAAAAACGAACAGGTCTAAATCGATTTCTTCACTGTTTCAACCCAGATTTATATTTTCTTTCTCTGCTTCATCTTCTTCCTCTGTCTCTGCAACTGATATCTGCAACTATATCTGAACTCTATCTTCACTCATCTCCTCTATTTGCAACCATGGCCCGCGTGAAACAAACACAAGCCCATACTCCTTCACCTTCATCATCTTCAACCAGTGAAACTCCCTCACCGCCACCTACTGTGTCTAAAAGAATTCCGATTCCTACACACAAAATTCTTGCAAAGGACAAGGGCAAGGCTCCTGCTCCTATTCCAGAAAAGATCAAGAAAAGGAAGGAACCACCAAGTGAGAAGTTGTTGGCTGATGCTATGAAAGAAATTGCTCAGAAGAAAAAGAAACCGGTTACTTCACCCCTAGTTAAGAAAACTCCAGCACCTAAAGAGAAGGATGTGGAAGTTATCATTCCAGCAGAGTTTCTTAAACGGAAAATTCATGAAGGCAGAACCCTAGACTTTGGTTTCTTTGATACAGAAGGCTTCACATTCCAGAATCATCTGAGATTTCATGGTCTTGAAGGTTTTCTTTCATCTACTTTGGACAGCTATCCGAAATTGATACGGGAATTTTATGCAAATTTCAAGCTCACTGATGACGGGTTCAAAACTCAGGTTAAAGGTAAAAAATTATCAATGTCTTTTGAAGACTTTGCTGAGTTGACAGGATTGCCATTTCATGGACAATCAATAGACGGCAGTTCTGATGCGGATGCAGCCGACGAAGGTTGGGAAGCATCGCTGGACAGGCACACTGCAGTGAAAGACATCATGGTTGATGGTTTTGTGGAAACCATCTCTTTGCCAATTGGTCAGATGAAGGTACAGCAACGCATGCTCATGTATACATTAACAAGAATGCTTGTACCTCGATCAGGAAATCATGCTGTTGTTCAGAAGCTTGATATTATATTATTATGGGGATTGTCCAAGGAACTTAAGATGAGTTGGACATGGATTGTGCTAAGGCACATGTTAGAAGCTTCACACAGTAAGATCATGTTGCCTTATCCGCAGTTGGTTACAAAGGTTCTCAAGCACTTCAAGGTATCGTTGTTGAATGAAGAATCTGCAAAGACTACACTTATCTTCGGCGAAGCGATTGTGAATCAGATGAAACTGAAGAAAGTAGATAATGTTTGGATTAGACCAATGCCAAATGTTGAACCAACTCCTCCACAAGCATCTGAATCAGCAGCTGAGGCTCCTGCATTTGTTTCAAAGCTGATGGAATTTATGGCAGCTCAAATGGAACACAACGCCAAAATATTAGAGTCAAATGCAAGGATGGAAGCTACCTTGACATCTATCCAAACATCCCTGAAATCAGTTGTTCAGGATGTTGCTGCAATTCAAGCGCATCTAGGCCTCAAGCTATCTTTTGAAGACATAGCGCATATTGGTCGACAAGCAACTGAGGAACCACAGCCAGATCCTCTAGATCGGTCTGCGACTCACGGTGAGGAGACACCAGCTGAGGATAATACAGCGGTCTCTACCTCTCCCCTAGATGATAGTGAGAACCAGCCCACTTTAGGAGATTAGATGGTCAAGTTTCTTATTTGTGTTGTCTTATTTTTGGTTGTCGTGCTGTTTTTTTGCTGTTTTATGTTTTATTAATATATATGTATGAGCAAATGTATTAATTGTTATCATATAAATACTGCCATACTACATCTGTTGCATATTTGTTTTGTTCTGATCTGATATACAAGTTATATGATTTCATTTCCTATGCTTATGTTCTTTAACATAGGGGGAGGAATTGTTTTCTGCCTTTTTGCCTTAATTGACAAAGGGGGAGAAAAATTATAACTTGATAACTTGATAATATGCTTGTTGTTGCATTATTAAGGGGGAGCATCTGATGTTGTTTGTTTTTGCTCTGATACTTAATAATGTAATGCTGATTTGATACATTTTGACACATGCTCTGATGATCTGTATTGGTACATATTTAATGCTATGAATTGGTTTCTTTGGTATGATTTTGAAATGGTTTGATATGCTCAAGTTACAATTGTATGAATTGTCAATTATGCCAAAAAGGGGGAGATTGTTGGATTTTGATCCTTTGATTCCTAATTTTGACATAATTCACAATTCAACAATATTCATACTTAATATGATAAATCTAATATTTCAATTGAGCAAAATTTCAGGAACACCAATTCAATCCTACACACTTGGATCAAATAGCTTGGAACACAAGAAATCAACAAAAGTTGAATTCTGAATATGTAAATCGATTGGGAAATCGATTTCATAACAAGGGTGTAAGGAAATCTTAAGTGTTTGTGAATGTGCAATCGATTAGGCAATCGATTAGATCAATTAAAAATGAAAAATGCACAAGTCAGTAGCCTCTGATTTGGAGAAAATCGATTGGTAAATCGATTGAACATTTCACAAATCAAACCTGATGGTAACACATCGATTGGTAAATCGATTGAATGAGTCACAGTGGCACTCCAGTGCTGAGGGAATCGATTGGCAAATCGATTGACAAAGTATCATTTGAAAAATAACCTCACCTGTGACAAATACAATCGATTGGACAATCTATTGTTAACACTTTAATTTTGATAAAGTTTGGTTGCAATCGATTGGCAAATCGATTGAACTAAACACCAGGTAAAAACTTTTCAGGAACATGACACCAAAGCGATTGACAAGTCGATTGATATCAAATAGCTGAGCCACTGTTTTGAAAACAATCGATTGGCAAATCGATTGATATTAAAACTGAATCACTATTTTGAATCACATCGATTGACAAATCGATTGACATCAAAAACCTGAGCCACTGTTTTGAAAACAATCGATTGGCAAATCGATTGAAATAAACTTGTTGAAAACACAGTGAACTCTGAAGTTTGGCAAATCGATTGAGTAATCGATTGAAAATAGTTTTATTAAAACAGTTTCCCAGAAATCGATTAGGCAATCGATTTATACAGGTCTGGACATGTTCTGCTGAAAAGTGTTGTTTTAAAGAATCGATTGGTAAATCGATTAGCTTGTATAGTTTCAAGATTAAAGAAAACCAAGATCGCGATAATCGATTGGCAAATCGATTTAGCTCATTTTATAACTTTACAAAATCGATTGGGAAATCGATTTCGTAGTTGGTTTTTCAGAAACTATATAAGATGTCTTTCAATCTTTATTCTCATAACTTCTAAAAACTTTTACATAACTTTTACATAACTTTTTCCTAACTTTCATAATTTCTCTTATGCTCTCAAAAACGGTTCATGGCAACAAACTAACAACTTCATAATTGTGATTACAGATCTCAATACAGTTTGTTGACAATCTAAGAGAAATGATAATGTGCTCAAGAACAATCCATGAATATCCAGATTTGTGAAGAGCAACATTCATAAAGATTGAAGACCCTTTTGTTTTACAATCTTTATTCTCCTGTTATGAATGTGGTAGAACAGGGCCTATAAAGTTTGAGTGTCACAAAGTGCAAGACAAAAATAGGACTACAAATACTAAAGACAAGGAACCAGCTCACAAAACCAGAAGAGCATATATTGCATGGAGTGACAACGAAGAATCATCTGCTTCCTCAGAAGAAGAAGCAAATCTATGTCTTATGGCAAATACCGACTCAGAATCAGAAAATGAGGTTAGTTCACAATCTAATCCCTCTTATGATGAGCTACATGAAGCATTCAATGAACTGCATGATGAGTATGTGAAGTCTATTAAACAGTTAATGAGTACAAAGAAAATGCTTGAAAAATAATATATGATTTGTGAACAAATGAAAAATGATCATAAAGAAATTGAAAACTTGTATGAACAACTGAAAAAGGATTCACATGACAAATCTGCAAGATGCATTGAACTTGAAAAATATGTTGCATCATTACAGTCTGATTTATTGAAGTTTGCTAGTAGTAAAGATAAACTGAATGCTATACTTAGCAACCAGAGACATGTTAATGAAAAATCTGGTCTTGGATATAACCCAAATAAACATGTTAAAAATAACACTAGATGTGGTATTGGTTATATGCAAAACAGAAATGTCAAAGATAGTCAGAAATCTGGTAGTTTAAGGAATATGTATGACATCTTTACTAAGCCAAATAAACATTCATCTTTTGCTGGTTCACGTCATTTCTGTTGCAGAAAAGGACATTTTTTTTCAAATTGCAAATTTAAAAAACTAGCCAACAGAGGATGGAAACATATTTGGATAGCAAAGAAACAAATTTTTGACACTAACCCCCCAGGACCCAATTTAAATTGGGTACCTAAAATCAATTTTTAAGTATGTGTTGCAGGTGTGCTTGACATCCAATAGGCACCCTTGGTACCTAGATAGAGGATGCTCAAAGCACATGACAGGAGACAAGTCTGAAATTCTTGTCTTTAACATTAAAGGAAGAAGGTTTTGTCAAATAAGTGGTGTTGATGACACAGGAAATGAGTCAACGACAATAATCAAAAAGGAAGTTTCTGGTGCTTGAAAGTTTTTCCAGTTAAATCGATTGGGTAATCGATTTCCTGCTTGGTTTTTAAGTTTAAAGAATCGATTTGGACATCGATTTCGTTGGCCTCAGACTTCAAAATTTCAGAAAGTTTTTTACCCATGCCCGAGCGTCGATTTGGCAATCGACTAGTTATTTTATCCACCTTAAGAAATCGATTTGGACATCGATTGAGTAAATAAAGGACATCGATTTGGGAATCGATTCAAGTTATAACCGTTGTGACTGTTTTTACTAGCCGTTAGAGGAAATGATTACTAAATCGATTGTGATTCCCCAGTAACGGTAACCTTAATCGATTGGGAAATCGATTTATGCATCTGAAGGTATAAATAGGAACCGTTATCAATCGATTTACTCACACCATTTCTCAAGATTTCTCAATTTCTTCTTTGCTATTCATCTACTCTGTTTCTGCAATCGATCTTTGTTTACTATCTTCATTCAAACACACACACATTACGATCATGGCACGTGTTAAGCAAACCCAAACACGCACATAAGACTCTTGCCAAGGATAAAGGCAAGGCACCTGCTATTGATCAAGGGAAT
>NC_021162.2:23171762-23173764 GCF_000331145.2 Cicer arietinum | reverse complement strand
AAAAGGATATCTATGTCATTTGAAGATTTTTCAACACTGTCTGGATTGCCATTTCATGGAACATCTATAGACGGCAGTTCTGATGCTGATGCTGCTGACGAAGGATGGGAAGCATTGCTTGATAGGCATACTGCTATAAAGGATCTGATGATTGATGGGTTTGTCGAAACCATTTCACTGCCTATTGGTCAAGTGAAGGTACAACATCGGATGCTTATGTATACTCTGACCCGGATGCTTGTGCCACGATCCGATAACCATGTTGTAGTCCAGAAGTTGGACATACTACTGCTATGGGGATTATCCAAGGAGCTCAAGATGAGCTGGGCATGAGTTGTGCTAAGGCACATGTTGGAAGCTTCACAGAGCAAGCTGGTACTGCCATATCCTCAACTGATCACAAAGATTCTGAGACACTTCAAAGTTTCTCTTGTCAATGAAGAATCTTCCAAGACCACCCTCATCTTTGGTGAATCAATTGTAAATCAGATGCAATTGAAGAGGGTGAATGGCATTTGGATAAGACCACTACCGAATGATGAGCCAACTCCTCCACAAGCTTCTGAACCAGTGGCAGATCCTCCTGAGTATGTAGCAAAATTGCTGGAATTCATGGAAGCTCAGATGGCTCACAATGCCAAAATGCAAGAGTCACAGGCTAGAATGGAAGCTGCCTTGACAACTCTCCAAACATCCCTGAATTCAGTTGTTCGGGATGTTGAAGCAATTCAAGCGCATTTAGGCATAAACCTATCATTTGAAGATATAGCAGACATCGGTCGACAAGCAACAGAGGAACCAAATCCAACTCCCCTAGATCGTTCTGCAACTCACGGTGAGGAGACACCTGCTGAGGGTAATATAGCGGTCTCTACCTCTCCCTTAGCTAATAGTGAGGACCAGCCCAGTTTAGGAGATTAGGCTTTTAAGTTCTTTGTTGTGATGTCTTGTTATTGCTGTTTTGTGTTGTTTTTTATATGATATATAAGCACATTCATTCATTTGTTCTCTGATTTACATTGCCATACTATGTTTAATCTGCATATGTTTGTTCTCTAATACATTTTTTTTCATAAGTATCCCCAGTGCATATGTTTACTAACATAGGGGGAGGAAAACGTGTTTTAATACTCTCTCCATTTACCGCTTTTTGCATTAACTGACAAAGGGGGAGAGAAATTATAACTTGTTGATACAGAGAAATTATTGACTTGGTTATAACCTGTTTGTTTATAACTTGTTTTTTACTCTGATGCTTATACTATTGTGTTATTTTACTATTTTACTCTGATGACTGATAATACTCTGATGACTGATAATGGCTTATTTAAAATGACTCTGATATTGTTATATAGCATGTGTACTTATACTCTGATATTCTGATATTATAATCTGATACTGGTACATATGATGCTATGAAACTATTTCTGTTGTTAATATTATATCTTGAAATGCTCAACTCAAGTTAAAATTGTATGATTGTCACTTATGTAAAAAGGGGGAGATTGTTGGACTTTAGTCCTCTTAATCCGAATTTTGACATAATTAACAAACATACAATATTCATACATCATATGATAAATCTAACATTTTAACTGAGTAAGATTTCAGGAACAACAACTCAACCCTACATACTTGAGACAATTGCTTGGAACTCAAGAAATCAACAAATCTACTGAGCAAATCGATTAGGCAATCGATTTCGTAAAAGGGTTGTAAGGAGACATGTGTTTTGTGGTTACACAATCGATTAGGCAATCGATTGGCACAGTTAGTGATAAAAAAAATGTGCAAGTCAGTAGCAACCTGTTTTGCATGCTAATCGATTGGCACATCGACTGTGCAAATCACAAAGTAAAAACTGATTGAAATAAATTGATTGGGCATGTCACAGGGACAATCCATTTACTAGGCTAATCGATTGACAAATCGATTGCTTCAATAATATTTCAAAAGTAACATGACCTGTGACAAACACAATCGATTGGACAATCCATTGTGA
>NC_021162.2:23171104-23171678 GCF_000331145.2 Cicer arietinum | reverse complement strand
GTTCCTGTTTTAAACACAATCGATTGGCAAATCGATTGAAACAAATATTTGAAATCACAGGGAGCTTTTAGTTTGTGGCCAAATCGATTATGTGTATTTGTGAATCGATTATGTGACTTAGTGAATCGACTAAGTAATCGATTGGTTTGATTTTATTATTGGAACAAAACACCTGACATCGATTACGTAATCGATTCATATATAAGTCTGCACATAAATGTAGGAAAAGTATTTTAAAAGAATCGATTAGGAAATCAATTGGTTTATATAGTTTCAAGATTCAAGAAAAACAAGACTTGCGATAATCGATTGGCAAATCGATTAAGCCCGTTTTATCACTTTAATGAATCGATTGGGAAATCGATTCATATGTTGTTTTTTCAGAAACTATATAAAATGTTTTCAATCTTTTTCTATCACAATATACTTCATATATTACATAATACACTTGAATATACTTCAGAACACTGAAGAACTCTTAAGAACATTTTGAAAACATTATGATATTGCTTTTTCAGATCAAGACCAAAAAGATTATTCATAATCATTAAGAGAGCTGAAAAAGAATTCTTGA
>NC_021162.2:23164569-23170835 GCF_000331145.2 Cicer arietinum | reverse complement strand
AAGGGGTTGATCAAAATCCAGCTAGAAACTGGTGGCGATCTTCGTTGATGAAAGGATCATCAAGAAGGAGCTGTACTTGATCTTGTGTGAGTCTGACGAGTGACTGCAAGGATCAAGGGGTTAAGAAATAGGAAAGATATATGAGTTAGATAGATAGGTTTCGAGGAAACTGGACAATCTGTAAAAGTGTCTCAATTCTTTCTATTGAATAAAAAGCTGAAATCCAGTTGGATTGTCAGGACTGGATGTAGGCTGTCATAGTGACAGCTGAACCGGGATAAACCCTGGTGCATTCTTCTCTAACCCTTACTCTTTATTATTTGCATTTTATGTTTTCATGATTAATATTGTTTGACATGCATGTATCTTGATTAATCTGTAGAACTATTATTGTATAATCTTGACTAGTAATTGATCAATACATGTAAGCGTGAACTTTTGATTAGAATCAACTCCTTGGGACCGTGATTGATCATTAGTTCAATAAAAGGTTCTTTTGTTGAATTGATTATCAATCTTGTGGAATATTTTAAAAGACTGTTATAAACCTTTTTCATAAAAACGAGGCCATAGATACCAACATTGATGGTTTATTTATTTTTCCTCAAATTCATAAATCGTTAAATTCTTAATCCATAAAATCAACAAACCCAAAAATTGCACCACCCAAGCGATTTTGGTGATGATTTTGAAGTTTTATATGCTATAAAATCATCTACTTATGTTGATGCATCTTTAGAAGTTTTTTAACTTTTATTTCTATAGTTGATGCATTTTTCGTTGATTAGACATTTAGTGTTTGTAACTAGTGTTCATGAATTCTTATGATAAATTTTATGTTGATGTATTCTTAGGATGATAAAAAAATTTAGACTAATTTTGTATCATGGAGGTAAATTTGAGAGAGATGAGAGTAGAGACGATTTCAACATCTCAATAGTAAAATTGATGTGAAAGAAGGAATTAACATAGATGAAATCAAATTGTTTGATCTTGTTGAAATGATCAAAGAAATGGAAAAAATATGATAGCATTTCACGAGTTCATTGTTTGAGGCCAAACACAAGGAATTTAGAATCACATGTTGGGACTTATATTTTGTGATACTAATATATGTTAATTGGTTTACTTTGCCCAGTCTTGCTTTAAAGAACCCAAGATCAAGACACTAATTTTACAAGTATTGGTCTAGTTTACAATTATGTCAATTGGGTTACTCTGTCCACCCCCTTCAGAGGACCAACACTTTCTCCACAAATTTTTGGTGGACCAACGTGAATCCTTTTATGTTACTTGTTTTACTCTTTATGAATTGATTACTGCCATCTATTTCCCAGACTAACAAATTATTGGATTAGAAATTTAAGAAATATGTGATTTGGATGATGCAATTTTTGAATTTGTTGATTTTCTAATTTGAGAATTTAGAGATTTATGAATTTGTGGAAGAAAATAAATAGAAAAGAAGTAGTGTTTGACCTCTTTAATGTGCCTATTAATTATCAAAATGTTGTCTATGACGTGACATCCACGTTTATGTGCTACTGTATAACTTAATATGTACACATCAATATCTCTAACGAGGCGCATTGACGAAGGTAGAATTTTTTTGACGTTAAATACAACTGATGAGCTTTTTGATTTAACATAAATTTGATTGAGCATTTTGATCGAGGTTTACAAATTGAAGGATCAAATTAGTGGTTTACTCTATGATAATATTATGAAAGTTGTGTATATAGTAATTATTGAAGAATAATATAAAAAAATTAAAGTTGCATTAAAAATTATAAATGATATTCATTGAGACTATTTTTTATTGAAGTGACCCTCGTTATGAGACAGAGTGAATGTTACATTAAAAAAAAATTATATATTATTGCCTTACTTTACATAATCACCCTCATTTCTTTCTTTTTCATCTTTGTCCTATTCCTAAACTAATCTTTAGAACCCACATCCACCATAGCCTAGAAGGCTAGAAGAGTCCAAAATCTTCATTCAATCTACGTAAAACCTCCTAACCTACAGAAAACCCTAAACAACAGTGTGAATCCCTCACAAACTTTTCCAATGTTTTTCTTCTCACAAATTGCAGCGTGAACCATATTAAGTACTCCTTATGGGGATGTTGGCTATGTCATGTTTATGGTGATTGGGTGGGGGTTTAATTAATTAATATTAATAAGAAAAAAAATAAAATTATGATGAAAAAGACTCATATATAATTTTAGTTTTTTATCTTTTATCTAATATATGTTTTGATGGTTTATCTTTATTTTATTAATTTTGGTCATTTATTTTTTTATAATCGATGTATTTTAGTCCTTTTTAAAATCATAACAAAAGTTACACCAACTTTTCATCATTGGAATCTCTTCCAGCCATTGAGTTTTTCTTTTGTGTCAAGTGGTGTGGAGGTGATTTGCAGGAAGACATACCAACTCGTTCAATGATTTAGTTGGCATATTTATTTTGTGAAAGAAAAAGACCTTATGAATGTGTGTAATAGATATACCCATAAAATGGCGACACAAATTCTTCATAGAAAATTCACAACCCAATTAAGACACAATGAATTGACGGAGAGTATCTAAAGCCGCATCAACCCAATTAAGACACGATGAATTGACGGAGAGTATCTGAAGACGCATCAAGAATAATGTCATCCACATAAAAAATAATATAAATTGTGTCATTGTTGCAATTATAAATAAACAAATAATAATTTGAGACACTGTAAGAGAAACACAATGTAGCTACAAAATAAAAAAACGCTCGTGACAAGCACGAGGTGGTTGTTTGAGTCCACATAATGACTTCTTAAACAAGCATACATAATCACAATGTTGAGGACTCTGAAAACCAAGAGAGTAGTACATGTACGAAGGTTCATCAATATTTTCATACAAAAAGGCGTGTTGAACATCTAATTGATGAATACACCATGATTTAGATAAAACAATGTTGAATACTATTCAAATATAGTCGATTTGACTATCAAATTAAAAATTTCATTTTAATAAATTAAACTTATTTTATTATTAAAATTGATTCCGATAACTATTATGATAAGTATCATTCACAACTCATGAAACATTTCTTGAGATTTCCATCAAGACTATAATCAATTCCCTAACTAGAACATGTGACTAAAGCTACTACTGGTTTTGGACAACACATTAAGAATAACGAAGTACTCAAAGAGTCAAAAATACATTACATAAACAATTACATATCTTCAATAAAACAGTTGTAGAATCTATGGTTTCATGTGCATTAATTGCTTGTAGTATCCTTTTCCTTATCATCAAATGTGGCCTTTTAAGAAGTTCAAATGACGTTTGTAAAAAAAATAATCATATGACATATCACATCATTAGAGGCACCATCGAAGCATGTTAAATAATAATAACAATCATATGACATATCCCGTTATTAAAGGCACTATCGAAGCATGTTAAGTAATAATAATAATAATAATAATTTAAATAAACTTATATTTTTATTCTTTATTTAATAAATTTGATTTTGTTGGAGATTAAAATATGAGTTTATTTGAATATTTAAGTTATGCATTTGATGAAATTTGCCTTATATTGAAGATGATAATTAATTTTGTGGGTTTTGTTTGAAAATTTTGATAAATTTTTTGAATTTTTGTAAAACAAAAAATGATAACATTGTTGATATTTTAAAACATGAAAGATCAAATTATCACTTAAAATTCAAAAGTTTTGATTTTAAATTTGTTTCAGATTTTTCCACCAAATGTCGACACAATTCTAGAAAACATACAGAAAACAAATTTTGTTTTTCAGCTTCAATGCAACATCCAACGTCAGATCTTGAAACAAGAAATTAGTATTTCCTCCGGCATTTCCTCCGACATTTCCTGCGGCATTGTTTCCGCAGGGAGTACTCAAGGATATTGCTCCACCTCACAATTATTTTAGGGATATTTCTGCGGTGTCAAATGATCCACATGTAATTTCCTGCGGAGTTTCTTACGAATTTTTATATAAATACAGTAAGTTTTTTTTCTTGAAGGTTATTAAATGTAACACTCCGATTTTTAACAGTGCGAGTGAATTTCTTTTTTAAAACAAATTCATAAAAACAAAGAAATAAAGAAGGAAATACTTTTGGATAAATATTTAAGTTGTAACACAACGACAAAAGAAAGTCCACAACATTTGCAAACAGCGGAAATAGTTTGAAATAATGATCCAAAGTATTTAAAACAGCAAAATGCACCGTGACTATGAGACCTATTAGACATAGCTCATACCCAAGTATTCTTGGCAGACACCTGTACAATAGCCCTGCCCAAAAATCTTAACTTCCCCACGTCACATCAAAAAGTGGTACATGGACCCATCAAATTAAAAGTCTAGCTGACAATATTGGTATAAGTACAGTCTTCCAACATACTGTAAATACATCCACAAAAGAAAGACTCTAGTCCCTATACAACCGTCTAATCTAATCATGACTCAAAAAAAACTTTACAACTCGGGTGATCTCCACGCGCCCCGCAAGATCCTCCTGACACAGCTGCAGTCAGGTGTGTCCAACCTACCTTCCCATCTATAGGGTACTAACTGGTGGGAAGATCCTGGTTCTCATCTGAGGGCAAAGCCCATATTTCAACAATAGTTGTAAAGGGTCACCAATCGAAATTAACAAATAACACATAGCATTTAAATTTCAAATGCATAAAATGGCTTTTCAACTTAGCATGGACCTTGAAAGGGTTTCTATATGTTAAACATGCATAATCAAAGTTGAAAAATGAAGTTTTAAACAAAACTGCACTGTCGTATTCGAATACAACATCTTTGTATTCGAACACAAGGCTATTTTAGAAATCAGCAGCAAAAACAAGATGTTTGTATTCGATTACAACCTTCTGTATTCGACTACATATAAGTCAGTAACTAAAATAGGATGTCTGTATTTGAATACAACCTTCTATATTCGAATACACATCAGAAAACAGCAGAAAACAACAAAATTCAGCTTTTAAAAGGGTTTTGAAATCAATCAACACTTACACACAAATCCAAACAATCACACTTAGCAATTATAGCACAATGACAATGACAATTTGAGTTTCGAAAAGGTTTTGCAATCAATCACACTTACACACAAATCCAAAACATTCACACTTAGCAATTATAGCATAATCACAATGACAACTTGAGTTCAAACACTCAATCATAATCTTGAATCAAACATGACTCGCGTGCCAAGCACCCTAATGCAATGTGTATATTCCAAAATGCATGGACTCGGAATTCCAAACCAAAACCCTCCTCGAAGGGCCGTATGTCATAACTGTACCGCTTATCACATGCCGAAGTACTAAATTACCGAGGTGCTACCTATCACGGGTCAACACGATTTACTAAAAACGTAAATTATAAATGTACCGCCTATCACAGGCCGAAGTACTATTTACTGAGGTGCCACCTATCACGGGTCAGCACGATTTACCAAAAATGTGTAGTCTATTGCAGACCTTACAGGACGCGACAATCCCCGCAAGGATAAGATGAACCAACAAATCACATGGCATCATCTCGTGGTCCATCCGGTCACCACTATCACCATGGCTCATCTGATCGCCGTGTACAATGAAATGCATGAGCATACTCTGATTCTATCCACGACAATCATTAAGTAAATGCAGATATTAAAAGATTCCCCATTTTTAATACTCATTTAACTCTAACGATTTTCACGACAGTCATTAAGTAAATGCAGATATTAAAAGATTCCCCAATTTTAATACTCATTTAACTCTAACGATTTTCAAATTCCACACAGAGCATACTCAAACATTTATTTTCCACCACACACATCAAATTTAATCCACAATTTACATTAAATTCGATCAATTCAAAAACCACAAAATCCACAACAAGTTCAATCATCAATCACCACAAATTACCACAAAACTCAAACATAACACATGTCAAACTAATTTTCACAAACCACAACTCAAACACATCAAATTTCTTTTCCTCAACAACACACATAGATTAATCAAATTCCTTTACCACGAAAACACTCATCAATTTCACCAAAAACCCAACTCCAAACTTTCACCCATAAAAGCATTAAATTCATTTTCCCCAAATCTACACTTCAAACCCAACAAACTTATTTTCCACACAACTACAAATAAGTCCCTAAATGCAAACTAAAAGTTTGGAAGGAGCCCTTACCTTAACGATAGCTCTAACACGCGATTACGGTAC
>NC_021162.2:23159435-23163086 GCF_000331145.2 Cicer arietinum | reverse complement strand
ATATA
Organism: Cicer arietinum; assembly: GCF_000331145.2. NCBI lineage: Eukaryota > Viridiplantae > Streptophyta > Magnoliopsida > Fabales > Fabaceae > Cicer > Cicer arietinum. Next base: position 23,163,081 of record NC_021162.2, on the reverse strand, counting down.
TATATATACACATATATTAATTATAACTTAACAAATATCTAGATATTTACCACAATCAACATTTCCACATCCCCTCCCATCACTTCTCAAACCATTTGATAAAAATATCTACTCTCGTCGCAAATCAATTGACAGATACAATTTTCAGCAACCCGAGATATTTTTAACCAAATTGTCTGGTATTAAATACTTTGACAAAAGATTCACCGTACTTAATCTAATTTATTTGTCGATGAATAATTTTAATCGGGGTATCAAAAGATATTTTTGGGCATTAAACTCACAAAGTATCAATAACTTGGCTAAAAAGCCTCAGAGTTCAATACCAAAATACACTAAAAAACATAAGTTAGAGTTTAAAACTATGGGTCTTATATTACTACCCCCGTAAAATTAGTTTCGTCCTCGAAACTACGTGTCGATAAACAACTCAGGGTGTTGTTCCCTCATCTTGCTCTTCAATTCCCAAGTCGCATCTGAAATAGGTCCAATTAAACAACTCTTTGAGCTCATTTAATTCCAATGGCGACATTCAATACGGTGCAATTGAAATAGGTCCGGTTCTTGGGTGCAAATCAATGAAAAATTCCACTTCTCTTACCGGTGGTAATCTTGGAATTTTTGCTGGAAATACGTCCCGGTACTCATTGACCAGTATCACATCCTCTATGTAACATTTATTTTCCACCACACACATCAAATTTAATCCACAATTTACATTAAATTCGATCAATTCAAAAACCACAAAATCCACAACAAGTTCAATCATCAATCACCACAAATTACCACAAAACTCAAACATAACACATGTCAAACTAATTTTCACAAACCGCAACTCAAACACATCAAATTTCTTTTCCTCAACAACACACATAGATTAATCAAATTCCTTTACCACGAAAACACTCATCAATTTCACCAAAAACCCAACTCCAAACTTTCATCAATTCCCAAGTCGCATCTGAAATAGGTCCAATTAAACAACTCTTTGAGCTCATTTAATTCCAATGGCGACATTCAATACGGTGCAATTGAAATAGGTCCGGTTCTTGGGTGCAAATCAATGAAAAATTCCACTTCTCTTACCGGTGGTAATCTTGGAATTTTTGCTGGAAATACGTCCCGGTACTCATTGACCAGTATCACATCCTCTATGTAGATAGCTCTAACACGCGATTACGGTACCGTAATTAATTCCGGTAAAATCTTTGTTCAAATCATCGCTTCCAAGATGGCTCACTAGCACCACAACGTGGAGATGAGTAACTTTCCCTTCGATCTCTTCGTGAAATGAAGCTTAGATCTAGAAGAAAATGGAGGTTTTGAGTTATGGCAGTTTTTGGTTTTTCTCGTGAAATAGAGAGAAAAAGAAGATAGAATCGCGAAGGAAATGCTTTTCTTTCTGTTTTCCTTTCTTCCTTTTTATTATTTGACAATGTAAACATGCAGAATTTACTGTCAAAGTCTTAGCAGGCGTGGAAACAACCAAATCAAAATGCAAAGCAGACACATATAACTTCAAACGATTCACACAATCCATGGCAATGAATGAATGGGTTGCCCCCGAATCAAAGAGTGCAGTTAGAGTGTTACCTGCAATCTCACAGTCACGTTGAATCAGATTGCTAGATGGATTTCCAGCTTCAGCACTCACACAATAAACGCGTCCTCTAGCAATAGGACGAGTAGCCCTAGTTACATTCACCACTGGTTCCACCTTCAGAGGCGTGCAATCCCTTGCAATGTGCTCTGGCTTTTAGAAATTGTGGCAAGTAAGTCCCTTAGAGGTACAAACATTAGTATAATGTCCCTCTTCCCCACATCAAAAACATCGATTCCCTTGTCCCAATTGTCTTCTGAAATTTGGGTTCGTTGGGCTATTCTTCCCCCTGTTGTTATTCTGTGGTCGATTATAAGGTTTTGCAACTTGTTTTCCCTTGTTCTAATAATTCACTCGACTAGGCCCTCCTGAATTAAAATTCCCTCCTCGGCTAGCCCTCTTATTTTTCATATCCTTCACTTCTCTACATTTCTCCACAAGAGCTTGGAAACATTGAATTCCCAAGGGTAAGACAGAGTCTTGAATCTCATTGTTTAGTCCGTCTTGGAAACGATGACACATGAATTGTTCATCAATCTCTTCACGGAAAAACCTGAAATGCCTTGACAAGGATTCAAACTTAGCGGTATATTCACGCACGGTCATGTTCCCCTGGTGAAGTTTTAGAAAATCATCACCCAGTTTAGTCCTGGTACTCATCGGGAAGTATTTGTCTAAAAACTTACTTTTGAATGATTCCCAGTTCACCTCCTCGTGAGCTGATCCCATCAACAACCTTGCACTCCTCCACCAATACTCTTGGGAGGATTGTAACGGCGAAAATCTTCCAATCCTCTTGACTTAGCAGCACGAATTTCTCTTCCCCTCTTTTCTAGATCTTGCAGAGTCTTGGCAGCAGTCTGTGCAGCAGCAGAAGCAACCATGTTATTCATAGCTTCCGCCATTTGATCATCCCTATTAGCGTTGGCTCTTGGAGTGTCATTCCTTCTTGGCGGCATGGTTTTCCCATAAGACCATTATCAAGGAGAGTCTTAACACCATTTCGAATAATTCCAAAACTAACTTCCGACTACATCAACACATAATAACTATACCTAACCCAACAACTCAAACAACTTAACTCGACGCATGATCAGTGTAAACAATAAATTTCGATCCAAATAAATAAGATAAAAATTTATCAAAAGCGTAAACTACAACGAATATTTCTTTTTCAATTGTGGCATAATTGTGTTGTGCCTGATTCAAAACATGACTACCGTAGTAGATTACATGCAACAACTTATCCTTTCTTTGTCCCAAGACTGCCCCGATAGCATTATCACTAGCATCACACATGATTTCAAAAGGTAGACCAACCAGGTGCAGTGGTAATGGGGGCAACTATCAACTTATTTTTTAAATTGTTAAAAGCATTCAGACAGTCCTCATTGAATTTGAAAGATGTATCTTTCACAAGTAGGTTTGTAAGCAGTTTTGCAATTTTTGAAAAGTCTTATATAAATCTTCTATAAAATCATGCATGGCCTAAAAAGCTTATAATGCCTTTTTCATTGGTAGGAGCGGGAAGTTTTTCAATAACTTCAACTTTGGCCTTTTCAACCTCGATCCCCTTGTGGGAGATTTGGTGGCCTAACACAATTCCCTCTCTTACCATAAAATGACATTTTCCCCAATTTAGGACCAAATTAGATTTTTCACACCTTTCTAATACAAGAAAAATATTAATCAAACAATTATCAAAAGATGAACCAAAGACAAAAAAGTTGTCCATAAATACTTCGATATGTTTCTCAATCGTATCAGAGAATATGGACAACATGCACCTTTGAAAAGTGGCAGGAGCATTACACAATTCAAACGACACCCGTCGACAAGCAAACACCCCATACGGACATATAAATACAGTTTTTTCTTGATCCACGGGTGCTACAACTATCTGATTGTATCCCGAGTAGCCATCTAGAAAGCAGTAATACTCATGTCCAGCTAGTCGCTCAAGCATCTGATCAATGAAAGGGAGTAGGAAATGATCCTTCCTCGTAGCACTGTTCAATCTTCTATAATCAATACAAACTCTCCACC
>NC_021162.2:23154818-23159281 GCF_000331145.2 Cicer arietinum | reverse complement strand
TGTCACCCTCCAAACAACGTGAAAATACAATTTTTCCCTTCAAGTTTTTTAATTTTTCATTTTTTTACCCCTCTTTCTAGAATATTCGAAAGTTTCAAAATATCAATTTCCAAAATTTTCAAAACTTTAGAATAATTTGAAACTTTAGAACAATGCGAAACTTTAGAAATATAAAATTCTAGAAGTTGCCTCTTTTATTGACGATAAGTCATCGGTGTAGCTGGTCCCTCTTACTCATGTAGTCAACTACTTAAGATAACCATAAATCTGGTCATTCAAATTCAAATATGGATAATTAAAAGTATCTTCAAAGTGGTTCAAGAGTGTGAAAGCGGCACCACAACTACTACTCCTTACTTCAAGTTAAAATTTCACTTAATCACACATTCACAATAATTTATTTGTAACCTACGAGAAGTAACAACGACACTTGCATCAATATATAATCAATAATTTGATCGAAAAAAATATATGACTATTTCACTTTTAGATGCTCTCGACCACTCTTATTCTATACACTAATTTCCAATAATTAGAACACTTGTAACACAAACAATTTAATATTTAGATAATCGTATACACCATCACATACTTAATCCAAAAATTAGCACAAAGATTTTATGTTCATCTCATAACTCAAACGATGATTCTCACATATGTAACATACTCTCATAGAAGACTAACTACTCCAAATTGATCACGACTAAATTTTCTTTTGAATTAATCCTCATCATTCTAAAGTTACAATAAACTAAAGGAAATATTTTCCAAATAGAAAAATAATTATTTACCAAAAGATTCAACACATTATCAAACCAAATTGAATCAGGTAGTACATAAACCACTTTAAATGTTACATGAAATTCTAAAAATTAATTTCTACACTTAAATTATTATAAAATGGACGACTAATCACTTAGCACTAAACAAAAAAAATCATTGAGAATTCAAAGTTTTTTCTTAAACTATTTTTCAATAAATCACGTCTAAATAAAAAAAAAACTAAAATAAATTACGTGTATTTTAAAAATCTATAAGATTTCCAAAATTTCACTTGTACTTTAATCGTCAAAAACACATTTTTAAATAGTTAATCACTATAAAATAATTATTTTTAACTTATATTTTAAAAGAAAATTGAAACTATATACATAGATAGATAGGAAATTTTTCAATTAATTAACATATATAAAATAGTTCTAATTTTTTTTTCTCAAAACTTACAAAAAAAACAAATCATAAGACATACTTGGTTATGACAGTGAATTACACTAATTGACAAATCTACAAAATAACATCTCCCTCTCACATCAAGTACTCAATAGGCTTATAGATACATCTCGAGTTTCTATCAAGCCATAAAATTGGTCTAAAACATAACACACCATCAATTTTAATGATTTTAGAGGTCTATTCTAATTTTAAAAATAGGGTAAAATAAATTTTAATCTCTATACACATATCAATTTACATGGTGCACTCTACACATACCAATCTACATGATGCATACCATTTTGTTAGGTTAAATAATGAAACAAGAAAAAATGTATAAATAACATGTCATCTTCTTATATTAAACTCAAATGTACATTTTGACAATGATAACACAACAACTACATTTCTACTAAAAAAAACATTCTACTCATAAAATACATCGATTATCCAAAATTTAGATAATTTTTCAAAAGAAGTTTAACTATTGAGCTAATTGTTTTCAAATATTTGTTTTATTTTTCTTCTCTTTTTCAAGACATTTTATCATTTTACTTTTTTTTTATTAGCACAATTATAAATCACTAATAAATTCTTAAAATCTAAACATCAAGTTAAACTCTAATGAATTCACAAAATCAAAATAAATAAATAAATTATTTCAAATAAATATCCCAACACTCTCATGATTCAATATTCACACGAAGCCCCTCTAAACAAATAGAACAACAAATCTTTTTGTTTTTCTAAAAAACAACACGTAATAAAATGTGGTGTAAAATTTCAGCTATTTTAAATATTAAATAAAATGAGAAGTATAACAAAAATTAAACTCAATTTAATTTCTTTAAAATAATCAAAAGTAATTCAAATAAAAATTATTTTCATTCTACAAAATAAGTCAACTTTAACTCTTTCATTGATTTTTTTTTAATTCTAAGTTCTACCAACTTGTAATATTTAAGAATTATTACTATCAATAATATGAATTTCGTAATGTTTCAAAACTACTCCTAACAACGTTCTAAATTAATTTCATTGACAAGATAAAAACTTTAATAATCATGCTATGATCCCAAAAGACAAGATCTATAATCGATAATTAATATTACCTTGATTAAATTAATAATTTCAAAGATATAGCTAGTGAATAAAAAAAATATTTCTAACTATCCATTCAAACAAAAGCAAATATTCAAAGTTCGAAACTAAAACCACAAGTCCAATCAAAAAGTTTATTCCTGTTATATTAAGTCATTTAGATAAAAATTAAGAATGCGCAGTACAATCAAAATTAGCAAACAAAAAATGGTTAATTAGTAACTTACAAAATATTTTAAGTATACAAAAGTATGTTGTGCATAACACAATAATATAACAAGAAAAAAATTATGATATGGAAAATTATTAATACATAACAAAACACAACCGACACGACTAATATTCGACTAATGAATCGACACTCCACTCGCTCAGTCTCATTGGACAAACCTGCTCTGATACCACTAATGTGACACCCTAAATCTCAAAATTATATATAATAATTTATAGTAGGTTTTTTTTTGTTTTTGCTACATTAGAAGCGGATAAAGAAGATATATTTTCAAGTAAATAAAAAAAATTATGATTAATTTAGGATATCACGTTTCTCAAAATTCAAAAGCAACACTTTAAACTCTTTATTCTTATAAAAAAATGCAATCTCCATATACTTGATATAATTAAAGTTTCTTTATTTAATTCCAAAAACTTACTAGTGCTTATAAGATTTTCATACAAAAAGTCATTTCTAATAAAAAAGTAAAAGTAAAATACGATTCACAACTCTTATTCCTGATATCACCTATTAGAATGGGGTTTCTCCCAACTTGAACTTCAAGACTCATGAACCTGTAATAATTGGGATTATGCAAACGGAGGACCAAGTCAGTCAAACACAAACAATGAATGAGGTGAGTTTTGTAATCATGTTAATAGTATAGTATAAGTACGTAAGAAGAACAAGCAATTAATCATAAATAAATAGTATCGTTACACACATTCTTCAAGGAAATGCCTCACATTATAAAGTCAAAATCACTCAAATAAAATTAATACATTTACTATAACATCAAATCTTCTAAGAAAAACTATTATCACACATGATACCATTAATCATACCCAAAGAATCACGAGAAAATGCAATTTTATGCATGAACTTAGGCTCTACTTCTCAATATGGTACCATTCTAACCCTGAAATACTTGGTTAGGAGGCTTGATACAATTACACTATTCCAGTGGACGGATAATTCAATTTGGACCTATCCTCGTAGATTCGCTCTATTAAGACAAACTCTCAAATTAAAGTTTTGATGAAAATAAACAAAGGTTAATTAAGAATATTAATTATGATTCTAAAATGTTATGTTAATTTAACTTGTGCTTTTGAGTGAATTAATTCAAAGATAGGAGTCAAGAAAATCAAATAAATCATATAAAAACTGAATAGATAAAGAAACAAGAATATTCTGGATAAAACGAAGAATGTTCTCCAAGATCAAGACTGGTCATCACAGCCTCAAGATCAATCAATCTCCACTAGTTTACAAAATATTTTGCCTCTGAATTTCATGCTAATGTTATCAGTACTTGGTAAGGAACAAGTAGGATCCATTCTAGTCATAGAATGCATTTGAATCACTAAGATAAAAACTCATGAATCAAGCAAGTTAAAATAAGTATGAACCTTCACCAGCTTAATTGTCAAGAAAGTTAACCAATCATGATATGTACAAAGTTGTCCAGATTGATCAGGAAGTCATTCAGATTGATCAAACACTGAACCTCAAGTTTGATCATTAATCTCCAGAAAGCACAAAACTGAAAGTACAGATTGATTATCAATCTCCAGAATTCTGCAGAAGCTTAGTATCAATCTCATTCTCTTTGCCGAAGTTCATCATCATTCTCCAAACTTATTTGAACATATTCGAGTTTCTTGGTCAAAAATTTAGCATCAATAGATTTATGTGAATCATAAAGGATCATTAAACACAAGATAAATTTGATCATGAACGAATAAACCAACCTAGTCAAATAGATTTCAAAACATATTCAAAGGATGAATATTTTTATTCACATATAGTAGTTTTGGTAAAAAAGATAAAGCACTACCAACATCTCTTTTGACTATCATTAAATGCTCTAAAATGTCTATAAAAGAAAGGCCAATGCTCAGGAAAATTGTAGAAGTTCAAGTGCTATCAAGCC
>NC_021162.2:23152508-23154604 GCF_000331145.2 Cicer arietinum | reverse complement strand
CATATTACTTTGTTATTTTTGTACGGAATTCTTTGTAAAGAATTGTATCTCAAATAAGAGTTGAGACATCTCATATTAATTCAAAACAATCTCATCATTATTGTAAAACTCAAACTATAAGAGTTTAATATAGTTTGAATAGATTGTTTGAAATCATATCAAGGCGGATAGGTGAAATGATTAAATCTCTTTCTGGATAGAAAAAGATAGAGCTTGTAACAGATCAAGGCTGATCTGAATTAGGGGTTGTAAAACTAAGAAGGTTCTTTGTTTAAACACTTAGTGGAAAAACACACAACTGTAAGGGTCGCCCAAGTTGGGTGAACCAGGATACATCCTTTTGTGGTATTATTTCTCTTATCTCCTTATTTATTAAGCTTGATTGATTACTTGAATTAAAACATAAACTGAATTTCTGTTTGTCAAGCTAACCAAGAACGTTCTCCGTTTTTTGGTAAAAACCAAGAACGTTCTCTATTTTGTGTTTTCTTAACCAAAATCATTCTTCAGTTAAATCCTTAAGTTTTTTAGGAAGTTTTAAATAGGAACATTTACAATTCAAACCCCCCTTCAGTGAAAATCGACATTACTACTTCACCCTTAACTCAACCTAAGACTCATATATGCGACAATCGAGGTAAATGTGTGTTGCATGGTAGTTGTCGATATTTGGAGTGCTACCTCTTAGTCGCCTAGGAATTCTCCACCCGAATATCTCCAAGGTCTAACAATTTTGCCTTAAAGCTCAACAACAGACTGCCACGATCAGGCTCATTCAGTTGTACTTCCACGAAATCATTAGGCTTTTCAAACCCTACTTATATTATGATAAAATAATCTCCACTTCAATTTTTTTAATATTTCTTTGTTCCCTCGTTGGCCTATGATAGTCCATTAAGACTGTCATCTCAAACACAAACTGAAATCACAACTATTTCACCAACTATGGGGTTACTTCAATATTCTCATCACAAATTCACAACATCACTATCGTTAATCAAATCTCAACATATAAACTCATCACAAATTTATAACATCACTATTATTAATTATACATCATCATAATCACATAAATTTATCAAAACAAATTAACCTTTTATTATCACTTCACATAAACCCGTCTAATCAAACACATACATAAAATTCATTTGACACTCAATATCACAACAATATCAAATAACTCACATTTAACGAAATTAAATCAATCAACACCTTATAAATATTTCTATTCCACATTTTATTCTCACAATTTCCATATTTGCACATTAATTCATATATCCCTCAAAAGGCTACTGCTGTACGTAGCGAGTCCCAGATTAATGGTAGGGAAATACAGTTTTCCCGTTCATCTCACAATATATTATACTCATGAATTCAAACGCTCTTTCAACCCTTACCTTATTTAACGTTTTCTCAAACACATAAATCAATCGATGTTTTCAACTGCAACTATAGATCGAAAAGGTACAACGAGTGAATCTGAATAATCAGCGAGTTCACAAAATCATCGAGATGCGACGGAAAAATTATGCAAATCATACAAATAGTTGTTAAATAATTAATAATAATTTTATGGAGTCAAAGTGGAGTCAAAACGATGAGAAAAACTGTAAAAAAAAAAAGAAAAAAAAAGTCTCACCGACTCGTCGGAGCGCCAGAAGGGTCTGACTTCAACTTCAACGAAAAATGCAAATGAGTAGTTCCCCTTGAAGGTTTCGATGAGAGGAATCCAAAAACGATACCATTTTTTTCAGACGACAAACTTCGTGATTGGAATTGGCCAAAAATACCTTTCCCGTCGAAAGAAACGCAATTGTTTTTTATGAAATAGAGCAACAATTGATAAAATTGATACCAAAAATGGATTTAGTGGCCAAAGAATTGACATAGATTGGGATCGATTCAAACGACAAAGAATTGGTGGGAATGAATTTGAGAGAAAAATTGTTTCGCTGCCATTAGTCTAATTTTCAATTTTTCTTTTTTTAATTACAAAATGAGTGGTGTAGATAGCAGATGTAGAAGTACAAGAGTAAAACTGTAAGTCCCAACACATGATAGTAAAGTCTAAGGCAACAGGTATAGAAAATAAAAAT
>NC_021162.2:23150925-23151794 GCF_000331145.2 Cicer arietinum | reverse complement strand
CTCACATTGACCCCCAATTTAACCTTGAAAATCAATCTTATTATTATTATTCATTCACCAATCATGCAATGATTATAGTGTATGCTTTATTTTATATATTTTTTTTACAACTAATAATGCCTTGGCATTTTCCCCTTCCCATTCAAATTATAAAATTTATAATATGCCTTTGCCCTTGCCCTTGCCTTTGCCTTTTCCCAAGCTTCCCTCTCGATTTCCTTCTTCTTTACTTCCCTTGCCTTCTTCTTTAGTTCCTTTACCTTTGCCAAAGCTTCCTTATGCTTTTCCTTCTGTTTTGCTTCCCATTCCTTCTGCTTTGCTTCCTTTGCTTTCTGTTTTGCTTCCTTTTCCTTCTGCTTTCCTTCGTTTGCCTTCTACTTTGCTTCCTTTTCCTTTCGCTTTGCTTCGTTTGCCTTCTGCTTTGCTTCATTTGCTTTGTTTGCCTTCTGCTTTGCTTCCTTTGCTTCGTTTTCCTTCTGCTTTGCTTCGTTTGCCTTCTGCTTTGCTTCGTTTGCCTTCTGCTTTGCTTCCTTTGCTTCGTTTGCCTTCTGCTTTACTTCCTTTGCACTTGACCTTTCTTCCCTTGTTTTATTTCCCGAACCAACAGGCTTATTTGGATCAAAAGGTTGTGTATCTACGGGTTTTCAGCCACCATCAAGCTTATCTACCAAAACATTTTTCTTTGAGTCTTTTGCATAACCTGCAAATAAATTATATTACAATATTTATTAAATTAATTATTTAGTTAGAAAGTAATCATGTGTACATACATGATAACTATTTGTATATTGTTTACCTTCTTTGGATGTCTCAGTTGCCACAACAGATAAAAGAAACAATGCACAAAGGAAACACAAATTAAAAGCTTT
>NC_021162.2:23148975-23150282 GCF_000331145.2 Cicer arietinum | reverse complement strand
TATATATATACTTGTACCACAAACCTAACTCATTTCTCTCCAATAATTATTAAATACATCTACTATTTTCAAGAAGAATAACAAATGCAAAAACTACAACTATTGAATGAATTAGATATTCAATATATATCAAAGCACATTCCGCCACTAGCTCCTTATCCCACTCAAAAGCTCACCACGATACTCCCATTTACAAGCTAACCATTCACTTCTGCTTAAGATCATATTAGTCACTAATTTATTTTTATCCATCGTGGCACTAAAGAGTCTCATAAATCGATTACTAAGAGTCACCCTACCAGCTACCACCCATGGATTCATCCAGAAAAGCTGTCAAAACCATTTACCACCTCCTTAACCATGTTATCCACAAATACTATATTAATTACTACCCCAACAATGATACATGCACAAGTCTAAAAGAAACAAAGGATGCGAACCCGAGTAAAAGTAAAATACAATTTACAATTATTATTTTCAATGTTATATGTCAGAGTGGAATTTTTCCCAACTTGAACTTCAAGACTCGCTAAACTGAAATAACTGTCATTGTGGAATTTTTCAGAGTGGAATTTTTCAGAGTAAAATACAATATATGTCAGAGTGGAATTTTTCCCAACTTGTAGCTAGTCCCTCTTACTCATGTAATCAACTACTTAAGATAACCATAATTGTGGTCATTCAAATTCAAATATGAATAATTAAAAGTATCTTCAAAGTGATTCAGGAGTGCGAAAGCGACACCACAAATACTAGTTCTTACTTCAAGTTAAAAATTCACTTTATCACACATTCACAATAATTTATTTGTAACCTACAAGTAGTAACAACGACATTCACATCAATATATAATCAATAATTTGATCGAAAAAATATAGAACAATTTCATTTTTAGATGCTCTCGACTACTCTTACTCTATACACTAATTCCCAATAATAAGAACACTTGAAACACAAAAAATTTAATATTTAGATAATCGTATACACGATCACATAATTAATTCAAAAATTAGCACCAAGATTTTATGTTCATCTCATAACTCAAACAACAATTCTCACATATATAACATACTCTCATAGAAGACTAACTGCTTCAAATTCATCGCGACTAAATTTTCTTTTGAATTTATCCTCATCATTTAAAAGTTACAATAAACTAAATGAAATATTTTCCAAATTGCGAAATAATTATTTACCAAAAGATTCAACACGTTGTCAAACCAAATTGAATCGGGCAGTGCAAGAACCACTTTAAAGGTTACACGTAATTTTAAAAATTGATTTCTACACTTAAATTATATATAAAA
>NC_021162.2:23146894-23148475 GCF_000331145.2 Cicer arietinum | reverse complement strand
TAAATTAATTAAATTAATACATCATTTTTTTATAATTCCAAAATTATCTTTATTTTAAGAGAATTTTTTTTCTTCAATCACTTACCAACATTATATATATATATATATATATATATATACTTGTACCACAAACCTAACTCATTTCTCTCCAATAATTATTAAATACATCTACTATTTTCAAGAAGAATAACAAATGCAAAAACTACAACTATTGAATGAATTAGATATTCAATATATATCAAAGCACATTCCGCCACTAGCTCCTTATCCCACTCAAAAGCTCACCACGATACTGCCATTTACAAGCTAACCATTCACTTCTGCTTAAGATCATATTAGTCACTAATTTATTTTTATCCATCGTGGCACTAAAGAGTCTCATAAATCGATTACTAAGAGTCACCCTACCAGCTACCACCCATGGATTCATCCAGAAAAACTGTCAAAACCATTTACCACCTCCTTAACCATGTTATCCACAGATACTATATTAATTACTACCCCAACAATGATACCTGCACAAGTCTAAAAGAAACAAAGGATGCGAACCCGAGTAAAAGTAAAATACAATTTACTATTTTTATTTTCAATATTATATGTCAGAGTGGAATTTTTCCCAACACTACAAGAAATTGAACGTTTAACGACAGTGAAAATCTGTAGGTAAACGTATAAAAACCGTAGGGATAGGCAAAATACCTATACCGACAGGATTTTTTTTCGTGGTATATAATCGCCCAATGCCTACGGATTTTCGCCGTGGCTATAGGGTATAGTGACAGAATTTTTTCCGTTGCGGTAAACATTTGATTTTACCTACGGATATTTCATTGTTGGTATATACTTTAGCCATAATTTATAAAAATTATACCTACGGTTTTGATTCTGTTGCTATACATTTAAGTGACAACTTTTTTCTGTTGGTATAGGTTTTAAGAGTAATTAATTTATTATAAATATTAATTTTTTGTTATCAACAAAAATTATATAATAATTTAAAATTTATTTTATAAAATTAACCAAATATAAATATACAATGAAATATATATATCTAAGACTCAAAATAAAATAAAAGGTGTTCATTGTATATATTAAAAATTAATATAAAAGTCTTACAACGATAAAACAAAACCCTTAACCTCAAAAAATAGACATTTAAAATAGACATCTTGTGTCATACATAACAATCTCAAAAAAGATTAAGAAATTGAGTCCACTAAATTGCCAATATTCCATCTTCAACAACAAATTAGCTTTTAATCTTCACCTACAATCAATAAAATAACAAATGAATAAATACACGATTCCACATAAAAATATTACTAATAAAATAGAGAAAATGTTAATGATTTTAATTAAAATTAACTAATACTATCTAATTACCATTTTCATTATTTTCGTTGTTGTTTGGACTAAGTGAATTCAAATGGTTTTGAGCACTAGTAGCATCAGGAACCTATCACAAAAAATAGAAAATATTACTTATGAAAAATACGATTATGGAACTTATGAAATTAGTTGGATAAGATTAATAACTTATGATATACCTGTCTTGCAGCTTGTATTATATCATTAACATCT
>NC_021162.2:23145577-23146882 GCF_000331145.2 Cicer arietinum | reverse complement strand
AGAACCTTGTGTGTCTTGGGTTGATTGAGAAGTTCCAGCCTCAGTATTATGTTTTTTGAGTTCTTCCTAAAAAATAAAATAAAAAATATTAATAATTGAAAATACCAAATTGAAATTGACATTCAAAGCATGTAGTACTACAATAAGATCCAATTAAAAAACTTCAACATTGCATATAGGCTAACAAATACAATTAATCTTGCAGTCTTTTCATTGACAATTGTTCCATCTTAGTTTATACACATTTATTCATCAGAACATTCTCAATCAACATCATAAATAAAATCTTCAAAACAAAGAATATATAATTAATACCTTTTTCAATTTGTTCTTCTTCAACTTCTATATCAGAGGGAATTGAGTGAGATTCTACAGACTCATGTATGACACCTTCGGCGGACTAGAACGAGTTTCTGCAACATTACTTCCTTCTACATTGGTTGAGTTTGTATTATTAGAAGTAGACTGAATTCCTTCATTATCACTTGCTCGATGTCGAATATTTAACTTTCTTCTTCGAGCCATTGCTTCTCTAACACAAAATTATAAATGAGTAACTTGGACAAAAGTCAAAAAACATAGACAAATCTAAAAGTATAAGAAAAACATAATGTATAAAATCATGCACAACTAGAACAGACTTCATTCGTCTTCCTCATCATCTTCATCATCATCCATATTATCAACATCAACAACTTCAAGCCTAACCAAATCATTAATATTTTGAGTAGCTTCACTTGTATTGCCCATTAGTTGCCCATCTTCAACTTCAAGCCTAATTGAAAGAAGAATTTTCAGTACACTTCAAATAAAACATTTTTAAATTTGAGTATTTAACAAGAACATTCAAAATATTCTATATATATATATGTTTGGCTTTGAATCCACAAATCTCAAAATATTGAATATACGAATCATCATATTTGTAGTGAAAGTATAACTAAATTTGTTATACTTGAATTGGACAATTTCGTGATCAAGTGTATAGTCTCAATCTCTTAAGTACACCACTCCGTTATTGCTATCACGCTCGCAACTCCCAACAATATATAGTGTATACGCTAAATATAAAAAAACTAAGCTACTCAGTAACCCAGATTCCTACGCAAAACGAATAAGATACCCAATAGGGACATTTTGGCAGCAGGCCTATTCAGTGCAGTATAACTTCAGATGCAGAAAAAGTTTGTATATTCAAAAACAAATCCTAACATCCACTCATTTCTTTTACAGACCTTGAGTGTCACAAGTATCTAATGTTTTAGCACTATCAAACTCAACCCTTCCATATCCCATTATATATAA
>NC_021162.2:23142465-23144532 GCF_000331145.2 Cicer arietinum | reverse complement strand
GAACAGAATGGTGGTTCAAGAAATTACCAGTGGTGCGAGAACGGTGAGAACGACGGTGAGTGCAGCTCGGGTTCGACGGCGCGACTGGTTCGACGGCGAGTGCAGCTCCGGTTCGACGGCGAGTGCAACTCCGGTTCGACGGCGAGTGCAACTCCGGTTCGACGGTGAGTGCGCGACTAGTTCGACGGCGAGTGCAGCTGGTTGATTGACGGTGAGAACGACAGTTTTGAGTGAGAACGGCGAGAAGGAGAAGACAATGATTGGGGCTCAGATTGGGGCTCAGATTAGGGCTCAGATTGGGTGAAAGAGAACGGTGAGAACGACAGTTTTGAGTGAGAACGGCGAGAAGGAGAAGACAACGATTGGGGCTCAGATTGGGGCTCATATTAGGGCTCAGATTGGGTGAAAGAGGAACAGTTTTGAGTTTTAGGTGTTTTGATGAGAAAGGGTTTAGGTGGTACTTGGTACTCATTTAGGTTTTGGCTCTATTAATTTTTATTTTGGCTCCATTAAAATTTGTTTTTGCCTCCATTGAAAAAATTTGGATTTTATCTCAATTTTTTTTTTACCTCCATTGAAAAAATTAAGATTTTGGCTCTATTGCAATTGGGTGCATTAAAAAAATTAGGATTTTGCCTCCATTAAAATTTTTTTTGACTTAAATCGTGAAAGTTTTGTACAATTTTATTTTCACAAACAATTAATATTTTGGCTCCTTTAAAAAATATATATTTTTCAATTTTGATGTCTATAACCACAGATTTAAGTGTGTAACTATAACAATTA
Source organism: Cicer arietinum (assembly GCF_000331145.2). Lineage (NCBI taxonomy): Eukaryota > Viridiplantae > Streptophyta > Magnoliopsida > Fabales > Fabaceae > Cicer > Cicer arietinum. The sequence goes on along the minus strand of NC_021162.2, from coordinate 23,143,746 downwards.
GTGACAAATTTATGTCACTGAAGGTATAAGACACCTATACCAACAAAAATTAATTTATCTGTGGGGATAGATTGTCTATACCTACAATTTTTAATTTTGTCATTATAAGCTTCTGTAGGTATATGTCTGTTTTCTTGTAGTGCAACTTGAACTTCAAGACTCGTTAAACTGAAATAACTGTCATTTCGCAAACAAATGGTCAAATCAATCAAACACAAACAACGAAGGAGGTGGGTTTTGAAATCATGTTAATAGTATAATATAAGTAAGAAGAACACACACTTAATCACAAATAAACGGTATCATTACACAAATATTTTTCAAGGTAAAACCTCATATTATAAAATCAAAATCACTCAAAGAAAATCAATACATTTCACTATAACATCAAATCATCTAAGAGAAATTATTATCGCACATGATATCTTTAATCATAGCAAAACAGTTACAAGAAAATGAAATACTATGTTTGAGCTTAGACTGAACTTCACAATGAAAATCATGTTAATAGTATACTATAAGTAAGAAGAACACACACTTAATCATAAATAAATGGTATCATTACACAAACATTCTTCAAGGAAAAATCTCACATTATAAAGTCAAAACTACTCAAGGAAAATCAATATGTTTCACTATAACATTAAATCATCTAACATAAATTATTATCGCACATGATATCTTTAATCACAGCAAAACAATCACAAGAAAATGAAATACTATGCATGAGCTTAGACTCTACTTCACAATGTGGTACCATGCTAACTCTGAAGTACTTTGTTATGAGGCTTGGTTCTATACCACCATTCTGGTGGACGGACAACTCAAATTGGCCATGTCCTCATAGATACACTCTACTCAACCCGAGACACATATACGCGACAGTCGAGGTAAACATGTGTTGCATGGTAGCTCTCCATATTTGGAGTGTTACCTTAAAGTCACCTAGGAATTCCCCACCAGAATACCTTCAAGGACTAACAATCTTGCCTTAAGGCTTAACAACAGACTGCCACGATCGAACTCATTTAGTTATACTTCTTTGGATATCACTAGACTTGTCAGACCCTACTTATATTATGACAAAATAATATCCACTTCAAAAATTCTTAATATTTATTTTCTCTCATCGTTGGCCTATGATAGTCCATTAAGACCCTCATCTCAAACACAAATTGGAATCACAACTATTTCACCAAATATGGGGCTCAATATTCTCATCACAACATCACTACCATTAATCATATCTTATCAAATAAACTCATCACAAATTTATAACCT
>NC_021162.2:23136197-23142125 GCF_000331145.2 Cicer arietinum | reverse complement strand
AGTTATACTTCTTTGGATATCACTAGACTTGTCAGACCCTACTTATATTATGACAAAATAATATCCACTTCAAAAATTCTTAATATTTATTTTCTCTCATCGTTGGCCTATGATAGTCCATTAAGACCCTCATCTCAAACACAAATTGGAATCACAACTATTTCACCAAATATGGGGCTCAATATTCTCATCACAACATCACTACCATTAATCATATCTCATCAAATAAACTCATCACAAATTTATAACCTAACTATTATTAATTATACATCATCTTAATCACATAAACTTATCAAAATGAATTAACCTTTTATTATCACATCACATAAACCCGTGTAATCAAACATCTACATAAAATTCATTTGACACTCAATATCACAACAATATCAAATAACAAACATTTAATGACATTAAATCAATCAACACCTTATTAATATTTTTATTCCACATTTTATTCTCACAATTTTCATATTTGCACATTAATTAATTTATCCCCGCAAAAGACTATTGTTGTACGTAGCAAGCTCCTGATGAATTATTGAGAAATACAGCTTTACCGTTTATCACACAATATATTGTACTCATGAATTCAAACGCTTATTCAACCTTTACCTTATTTAGATGTTTTCTCAAACACATAAATCAATAGAAGTTTTCAACTGCAACTGCAGACTGACAAGGTACAACGAGCAAATCCAAATAAACGGTGAGTTCACAAAATCGGCGGAACGTGATTGATAAATTATGCGAACATAAAAATAGTTGTTAAATAATTAATAATATTATAGGGAGTCAAAATGAAGTCAAAACGACGACAAAAACTGCAGAAAAAGTCTTAGTGACTCATCGGAGCGCCATAAGGGTCTGACGTCAACTTCACCGAAAAATGCAAATGATTATTGCTTCTAGGTTTCAAGGAAAGGAATCCAAAAACAATATCAGTTTTTTTAGGCGACAAACATGGTGATCGGAAACAGTTCCCCCAAGGAAAAAACGCAACTATTTCTGTTGAAAAGGAGTCATGATCGATAAAATTGAAGCAAAAAATGGATTCAGTGGCGATTTTGTGTGGGACAGTGGTTGAGATCGATTCAAATGACAAAGAATTGGTGGGAGTGAATTTGAGAGAAAAATGGTTTGCTGCAATTTGGTTGCCATTAGTCTCATTTTCAATTTTTATTTTTTTAATTGCAGAAGGAGGGGTTGCAGATAGAAGATGTACAGGAACAAGTACAGGAACAAGAGTAAAAATGTAAGACCCAACATAGGATAGTCAAGTCCGAGACCGAAATAGGAGTGTAATGAGCAACTCGCAGTAGAGCATTCTACCCTGAATACGCACATCTTAACCTGTCATCCCCCAAAAAACGTGAAAATACAATTTTGCCCTTCAAGTTTTTTAATTTTTAATTTTTCACCCCTTTTTCTAGAATATTCGAAAGTTTCAAAATGTAAATTTCCAAAATTTTCAAAACTTTAGATTAATCGAAACTTTAGAAAATATTCGAAACTTTCGAAATAGAAAATTCCAAAATTTTCGAAACTTTCTAGATTTGGAAACTTTTGAAACATTCGAAATGTAATCCTTGTTTTGAAAATTTCCACATATGAAAACTTTCGAAACTTTCCAAATTTTCAAAATGTAATCCTTATTTCGAAAATTTTAAAATTCGAAAAGTTTCGAAAATTTGAAACTTCCGAAACTATCAATTTTGAAACTTATTATAAATGGTTAAAAGAGTAAAATTATTTTTTCATGTGTCTTGAGGGGTGGTAAGTTTAGGTGTGGGGTTGCAGGATAAAATTGTTCTTGCAGCAGATGTAGGGAATAAAAGGCCAACTAATAATAGCTAAAATTAATATGCAGAAGTAGAAAATAAGGGTGTAAACACTTGTCTAGTCCAAAATTCATTTTCTAGTAATACTAGAAGTCCTTAATAAATAATTTATTTTACTTATCTACGCTAGAAACTTTTTCTCCAAAAAATCATTTTAACATAATATTGTTTTTCCTTAACATAGATAGATCTAATTTTAATCAAAACTCTCATGATCAAAATAATTATAGTTATTACTATAAAAATTTTCAAAATAATCACATAAAATACATCATCTTTATAGGATAATCGAAATGATCATATAAATAAATATAACATCAACAATTTATACTAATTACTGAATCAAAATAAATATGTATAAAATCACCATACCGTAACAACTACATAAAAATAAAGAAAATTAATATCAATATTACATATATCTCAAGATAATTTTTTATAAAATAGTTAATTAAAATAAGATACATTTAAAAATAATTTAATATAATTATGTGCACACTTAACATTTGTCAGCATACAAGGAAATATCAAATTAACTACAAACGCACATATGCACGTAGAATTGCCTAAAATCTTAGACTTTAAAATGTGTACACTAAAATAATATTATTTTTAGAAAATATAAAAATATAATATTTGATATTTATATGAATCATTTAGTTTAACATGTACAAGGTTAAAACATCATATAAAGAAAATTAATCCTAAAGTTAATTAACATATATTCTAAATTTCATTACTCATTTAAGTACAACATTCAAAAATCAATTAGCTTAGCACTATAGACTAACATGAGACAATGAATCATTTAAACAATTGCATATAATATTTCAATCATGAACGAAATAGCACAATTACTTACTATAAATTACGAATGAAAAGTTTTATAGATTTAGTAATGATAAACTTATTACCTAAAGTTGAGTGAAGCGAAATTATGCCAAATAGATGGTTAACTCCAACTAACTTCTCAAACAATGATTTTCTAGTTATACTCTCTAAAAAAATTAATTAATATTATCAATTTCTCAACAAATTTCACTTAAGTAAGAAAGAGAGAACAACTTTTCAATTATTTCATAGCCTTATGAATTTCAAATAGAGATACACATAAGAATTTGTATCATGAGCAATTTCTTAGAAATCAAGAACTAGAGTACATAAACATAGTGAAACAGGACAAATATTTTTATAGTTTCAAAATACACTCCAATTTGATATTCATGCCACATAAACCATTATCAGCTACAACATGATGCCACATAAGACTCATAGTCACTCAAATTTTTTTATAATAAATAAACATAATTTTCTTTATGTATTTCAAAAAATAACAAGTTATTGTTGCCTCATAGATCATTAGTGTAGCTAGTCCCTCTTACTCATGTAATCAACTACTTAAGATAACCATAATTATGGTCATTCAAATTCAAATATGAATAATTAAAAGTATCTTCAAAGTGATTCAGGAGTGCGAAAGCGACACCACAAATACTAGTTCTTACTTCAAGTTAAAAATTCACTTTATCACACATTCACAATAATTTATTTGTAACCTACGAGTAGTAACAACGACATTCACATCAATATATAATCAATAATTTGATCAAAAAAATATAGAACAATTTGATTTTTAGATGCTCTCGACTACTCTTACTCTATACACTAATTCTCAATAATAAGAACACTTGAAACACAAAAAATTTAATATTTAGATAATCGTATACACCATCACATAATTAATTCAAAACTTAGCACCAAGATTTTATGTTCATCTCATAACTCAAATAATAATTCTCACATATATAACATACTCTCATAGAAGACTAACTGCTTCAAAATGATCGCAACTAAATTTTCTTTTGAATTTATCCTCATCATTTAAAAGTTACAATAAACTAAATGAAATATTTTCCAAATTGCGAAATAATTATTTACCAAAAGATTCAACACGTTGTCAAACCAAATTGAATCGGGCAATGCATAAACCACTTTAAAGGTTACTTGTAATTTTAAAAATTGATTTCTACACTTAAATTATATATAAAATGTACCACTAATCATTTAGCACCAAAAAAAATCATTGAGAATTCAAAGTTTTTCCTTAAACTATTTTTTAATAAATCACATCTAAATAAAAAAAAACTAAAATAAATTACGTGTATTTTAAAAATCTATAAGATTTCCATAATTTCGCTTGTACTTTAATCATCAAAAACACATTTTTAATTAATTAATCACTATAAAATAATTATTTTTAACTTATATTTTGAAAGAAAATTTAAACTATATACATAGATAGATAGTTAACTTAAAAAAAATAGTTCCAATTTTTTTTCTCAAAACTTAAAAAAAAAATCGTATACTTATATACATTAAAGTAGTGCACATGACATAAATCATAAGACATACTTGGTTATGACAATGAATTGCACTAATTGACAAATCTACAAAATAACAACTTTCTCTCACATCAAGTACTCAATAGGCTTATAGATACATCTCGAGTTTCTATAAAGCCACAAAATTGTTCTAAAACATAACACACCATCAATTTTAAAGATGTTAGAGGTCTGTTCTAATTATATAAGTTCGGTAGAATAAATTTTAATTTCTATACACATATCAATCTACAAGATGCACTCTACACATACCAATCTACATGATGCATACCATTTCGTTTGGTTAATTCATGAAACAAGAAAAAATGTATAAACAACACGTCATCTTCTCATATTAAACTCAAATATACATTTTGACAATGATAACACAACAACTAGATTTCTACTTAAAAAAAAAAAAAATTCTACTCATTTAATAAATCTATTATCCAAAATTTAGATAATTTTTCAAAAGGTGTTTAACTATTGAGCTAATTGTTTTAAAACCTTGTTTTATTTTTCTTCCCTTTTTGAGTTAGTAGACATTTTATCATTTTACTTTTGTTTTATTAGCACAATTATAAATCACTAATGAATTCTAAAAATCTAAACATCAAGTTAAACTCTAATGAATTCACAAAATCAATCGGGAAATCAATTATTTCAAATAAATATCCCAACACTCTCATGATTCAATATTCACACGAGGCCCCTCTAAACCAACATAACAACAAATCTTTTTGTTTTTCTTATAAACAACACGTAATAAAAATATGGTGTAAATTTTCAGCTATTTTAAATATTAAATAAAATCAGGAGTATAGAATTATTGTTATTTTATAAATCAACAAAAATACAACTCAATTTAATTTCTTTAAAATAATCAAAAGTAATTCAAATAGAAGTTATTTTCATTTACAAAATAAGTCAACTTTAACTCTTTCATCAATTTTTTTTTTAACTCTAAGTTCTACCAACTTGTAATATTTAAGAATTATTATTATTATCAATAATATGAATTTCCTAATGTTTCAAAACTACTCCTAACTTTAATAATCATTCTATGATCCCAAAAAGCAAGATCTCTAATCGATAAATAATATTACCTCGATTAAATTATTAATTTCAAAGATATAGCTAGTCAATAAAAAAATTATTTATAACTATCCACTCTAACAAAAACAAATAATCAAAGTTCGAAACTCAAAACACAAGTCCAATCAAAAGGTTTATTTAGTCAACAATTCATGTTATATCTAGTCATTTAGATAAAAATTAAGAATGCACAGTACAATCAAAATTAGCAAACAATAAACGGTTAATTAGTAACTTAAAAAATATTATAAGTATATTGTGCATAACACAATAATATAACGAGAAAAAAATTATGATATTGAAAATTATTAATACATAACAAAACACAACCAACACGACTAACATTCGACTAAGGAATCGACACTCGACTCGCTCGATCTCATTGGACTGACCTGCTCTGTTACCACTAATGTGACACCTTAAACCCCAAAATAATATATAATAATTTATAGTAGATTTTTTTTTGTTTTTGGTACATTAGCAGTGGATAAAGTAGATATATCTATAATTTAATAACAAAAATTATAATTAATTTAGGATATCACGTTTCTCAAAATTCAAAAGCAACACTTTAGACTCTTTCTTTTTATAAAAAGATGCAATCTCCATATACT
>NC_021162.2:23125612-23135753 GCF_000331145.2 Cicer arietinum | reverse complement strand
GAACCCGAGGATGGTTATTTAAACCTTTAAATAAGAGTTGAGTAAAAGAAAGAGAAAATGTAAAGAATGACAGACACAACTTTTATATTGGTTCACCCAATGAAGGCTACGTCCAATCCTCACATACTTGTGAGATTTCACTAATGATCAAATTGATTAACCTCTCACAGAGGTTAGTTACACTTTGTGTATTCTTTAGCCTCATCAAGCTTACAACCTTGTTTCCTACAAGTTACAACTATTTCCAAGTGTAACTCACGTGGAAATTACAAAGTGATATGAATATGATTGTTTCTCTTTTCATAAATACTTTCTAAAAATATATTTCAAAGATTTAGTGTAGGATTATAGAAAGTATGAAGAGAGGATGGATATTGCACTTGATAGCTTTATGATACTTGATCTTTTTATACAATGTTGTTGTGTATTTGATAAAGGAGGGCTCTCTTCCTTTTATAGAGATCTTGTGGTGCTCTTTCCATGTGACAAACATCTTATGACCGTTGGGGGCTTGATCAAAAAGTCCAAGGTCTTTGATCATAATTACATAACTGCCATCCAGGTGTCCTTGGACAGATGCAGTCCATGCTCGTGCAGGAGGTTCAAACCTCCTAGGTACTTGGTCATGAGTTGTCTCTTTCTCTTGTCATTCTTTAAGAAATGTAAGGATATATCTTTGACTTTGTGGGCTACAACCTTTCTGTAAGTTAAAGTGCTAGGTCTTTTTCACCTTTTGAGAATGATGGTGACTATAGATCCATCCTCTTACATCGTACTGCCATCCTCGTACCTCGTACATCCCATCCTCGTACCAGTTAAATCTGGCCTCTGACCTCTTATATTAAAATGCTTTGTTTATTCATTCTTTAATACTGTTTTGCCTTCTCTTAATGAATAAAAACATTTGTTTTGGTGAGGATGAGTATTCTGCAGTTTTGAAGTATCATCTTCTTGCAAGGCCATCCTCACGATTTCCAATCCTCCATATTTGAATTAGATTTTTCTTCTTTTTGGCTTAATGATTAATAATATGTTTTCTTAAATGAATTAACTCAAAAGCATAGATTAGTCATTAACCACAATCATAATCCTTTAAGTAATTTTGTTATCATTAAAGTCATTTGAGAGAGATTTTGTCTCAACAATCTCCCTCTTTTTGATGATGACAAAATTCTTTAGGTTATGATCTTAAATATAAAAAGTTTATGAGATAAAATGTTTATGCTCCCCCTAAATCATATGTGTAATATTTTTAAATTTAAAAATAATTACAGCCCCTGAACATATGCCAAATTTTTTAAACAAAAGATTTGAACCATAAAAGTGACTTCATATTAATGAGATAAATATTACAATAGATGGTTCAAAACGGCATAAACATTAACAAACATAACATAAGCACTTCACAAATATTCTTCTTAACAAATAGTTGATTAAAAAGATAATAGCTAGATCATCATAATATATCTTCCCCTGAATTTGTCAACCATCACAAAAAAAAAAGAATAGAAAAGTATAAAAAAATTCTTAACCAATTTTATCTAGAGATTGATGCACAGGTAACAACAGACAATTTTTCTAAAAAAAATTCAAAATGATCCTCCTTGAGAGTTTGACAAGTAACCATTGGAGAAGGAGGAGGTTGGAGTTTGAAATGTTGTGATCGTTAGAGGAAGATGAATGAGGAAAATGAGGAAGCCATTGAATAGGTAGTAATGATAATAGAGTAGGTTATGGGAAACGTGATAAAGGTCATTTATGGTAGTCTGCGCATTAAATGCAGGGCGAAAGCCAAGGAGACCGTGCCACATTGACTGGCCAATGGAAGGGGAGGCGCGTGCATGCCTTATCTGACGTGACAAGAGAGAGTTACACCAAAATTGACACTGTGTCCTCTAGTGTTTTGCCATCCTCTCATCTTTTGGTATATTTTTAAAGATCAAATGTGATCTTTCAGGAGGACTTGTTAAAAAAATAAACAATCATAACAAGAGAAATACAGCTATGGCACAATGGTTAAAAAAAAATTAATCAAATAATTTTGGCCAAATTAATGATGGAGAGTTTCTCCAAAATATTTTTGAATTGATCCTCTTGGAGAGGTTTGGTAAAAATATCTGCTAACTGATTTTTAGTGTCAATGAAACTCAATTATATGTCCCTTTTTGAATATGATCTCTTTTAAAATGATGTTTGATTTCAATGTGCTTAGATCTAGAATGTTGATTTTTTGAAAGATTAGTAGCACTTGTATTATCACAGAGGATGAGAATTTTTGCGTACCTTAGAGAGTAATCCTCTAGTTGAGTTTTTATCTATAGTAATTGTGAGCAGCATTGTAAAGCTAATACGTATTCAACCTTTGTAGTTGATAGAGCAATGCTACATTTTTTTTCATGACCAACTGATGACTCTTCATCATATGCATATTTTCCCACTGTTTTAGTCTTATTTATCCTCAATCATCAGTTAAATTAAGGATTTATTTGATATATTTTGTTGATTTTTGTTCTTTGAGTTAATAAAATGTTTTTTGTTTATATTTCGTTGATTAATTAGGAATTTTTTGTAATTTAACATTGCGTTTTGTTATAGTGCAGTGCTGAATTTTGGTGAGAAATCAACATGACATATGTAGATTATTTAACCCATATCTGGAGTTGTAGATGTCTAATTGGAGTTAACCCTAATGCAAATGAAAGCTAAGCTCCATAGCTAAAACTTTCATGAAGACACCGGAACCCATTTCAGACTTGAAAGACGAGACAAATGCAATATACGCCGGACAGCAGATGCTGAGCGCTTGGAGCGCGCCCAAGCGCACCTGAAGCGCTTTTTCTAGCATTTGCTACTGCCCAAACGAGCCTGGAGCGCGCGACGCGCACCAGCAACCATAAAAACACATATTTTTACTGTTTTAGGGATCTTTTTCACTATTGGGAAGTTGGGAGACTTGTGCCCTAGCATAGAAACTAAAGACGTCCGTTTCTAACATCATTGGAGTAGTTTTATCAAGAATCATTCATGAATCCTTCTTGTAATCTTTCTCTAATCTTTATCTCTTTTATTTCTGTCATGAGTAACTAAACGCTATTTGTTAGGGATGAGTGTAACAAGATGAAACCCTTATTTTTATGATTTGATTTCTAGATATATGAATGAGTTTATTGAATTATTTTTCTCATCTCTGTGCTTAATGCTTTTTATTGCATGATCAACATTAAAATGTTCTATGATTTGTATTTTGAAACGGAAGTGCACTTTACGAATGCTTGAGATGAGAAATTCATGAATTTGTAGTCTAGACATAGGTGCAGGTCATGAAACCAATTAAATTAGTTGCAAAGCAATAATTTACAAGAGAATTTCTATACAGTAATGCTTAATTCTAATCTTAAATCTACTAAGGACTTAAGGGTTACTTTGGAATTAAAGGTTCTGTCACTAAGACATTAGGGCAAGAATAATAAAGAGAATTCGGTAATAATTCAATAAAGGAATTCAATAACTAGGATGAAATTAGACACCAAGGTTGGATTCAAAGTGAAACTCATCCCTGATATTTTTCTCAATTTATAAAAGATCAATTTTACTACTGCTGAGAATTTCTTTACGGTAATGCTTAATTGTAATCTTTAATCTACTAAGGAATTAGGGGTTACTTTGGAATTAAAGGTTCTGTCACTAAGATATTAGGACAAGAATAATAAAGAGAATTCGGTAATAATTCAATAAAGGAATTCAATAACTAGGATCAAATTAGACACCAAGGTTGGATTCGAAGTGAAACTCATCCCTGACATTTTTCTCAATTTTTAAAAGATCAATTTTACTACTGCTGTCAATTTTAATTATTATTTCAATCAACTTGGGAACTTTTTGTTCAATTTTAGTAACTAAATATAATTCAATAGTAAAACGCAATCCTTGAGTTCGACACTCGGTACTACCGTTTTATTATTACTTGCAACGATTCAGTACACTTGCTGAAACGCTATCAAGTTTTTGGCGCCGTTGTCGGGGATTGCCATATCACTATTGAATTTAATTTATTTACTTAATTGAAATTTTTTGCTCTGCAATAAATTTTTTGATTTTATTTTATTTTTTTTATTTGTTGAACTTGCTAATGTCATGTCTAGTGGTTTGTGTCTTCTTTGTTTGAGATAACTATTCGTTGTAGAGCATGGATGATTATACTGATGATATTCTACTACAATTATATGAAGAGTGTGATACTTGTCTTATTTCGGGTATATGTCGCATGATTGAGGGGCAAATCTTGAGCTATACATTTTTAAAACATCACCCTCAAATCCCTCTGATGCAGCCTCTTAGGTGTGACTTTTGCGGAGAAGCACATAAGAATGGAAATTGTGCTGATGACCTTGCCGAACTAGTAGAATATGAAGATTTTTTTCTCAAAGTTACAGAAAACGGCGAGTGTTATATTAAAAAGATCTATTGCGAACAAATTCTACCTCCTAAAATTCTATCCAAAGAATCAGATGACAGAGACTTTCACATTACAGACGTTTTGGTTGAATTCATGAAGAATAACATGGTTTCAATTGAAAGATTTGAAAGCCATTGTGAGAGGTTATTTGAGCAAGTGGTTAAGTTTGAGAAGATGGAGGAGAAGTTGAAGATTGAAGATAATTTCATTGTTGTTGTAGAAGAAGATAAGCAAGAGGAAAAGACGAACGAGGAAAAGAAAAAAGAAGAGATTGATAAAGTTCGAGATTCAATCTATGCCTTGTTCATGAATGTCCAATTGAGAAGGACGTGGAAACAACATCTTTTATTTCTGAAGTTCATGGAATTTCTACCAAACAAAAAGAAAAAGAAGGGTGATGTGTTCTTCTTGTCATATATGCCACCTTGACAGTAGTTGAGACGTCAAGCTCAAGACACTAAACGAGCGCTTATTGGGAGGCAACCCAATTTTATATCCTTTGCACCGTATTTATTTATTGCATTTCAGATTTATTTTACTCCATTTAGTTCCAATTTTAGTCTCTAATTGCTAGTTCTCTTAGTTTTGATGTTTAGTATGAGCAAAGAATCAAAAAGATGTGTTGAGAAGCAATTGTACAACTCCAAATGACATAAGCGCGCCCAAGCGCGCCTGAAGCGCTTTTTCCAGGTATTGTCACTGTCGATGTGCACCTGAAGCACGCCCAAGCGCTTTGCACGGCTATAATTTTTTAAAACCCATATCTTCTCACTCAACACTCCTTTTCTTCATTATCACTCTCCAACAATCCTCCATTATCATCAAAGGTCAGTATCCATTTTTTCATTATCACTCTCCAAACCCTCCTCCATCATGATTAAATTGATTGTCTCTGACTTGAAATGTTTTGAACCCTGGGTGTAATTACTTGTTTTGCAGGACCTAATGGCAACCCAAAAAGCAAAACGAACTAAGGTCGCAAGTACATCCTCTGCCCAACCGCACAATACATTTTTATTCAAGACGATGGAAACACAAGAATTTCATGCCAAACTCCCTTCCGTCAAGAAGTTTGTGAGTGAGAAAAACTTTCGGTTGGAAGCAGATGAATTTGTTGACATCCAGTCGATGATTGCAGCTAGAGGCTGGGAGAAGCTAACCACATTCGTCACCACAGCGAGCAAGTCCTTAGTAGTGGAATTCTTCTCTAATGCCTCTGATCTGAAGGCTGACGACCCATTTCCACACGATTAGTTTGTGAGCTATGTGAGGGAAAAAAAGGTACCCTTCACACCCCAGGTCATCAATGCAATTTTTGGTCTACTGAATTATCAGGACTGCCGTTTTTCGAGATATGTTGGACTACAGCAGAAAAGTAGACACTCAGGAGATCCTACGCATTTTATGCAGACCAGGCACAGATTGGTTTCGAAATAGGGATGGCTCGGTTAGGAAACTGCGCTCAGTGGATCTCAACCCAATTGCCAAAGCATGGAGCACCTTTGTTCATCACACGCTACTACCATGTTCCAATGTGTCAGATACAACACTTCACATAGCATACCTACTAACTGCCATCATGAAAGGCGACAGAATCAATGTGGGTGCACTACTAGCTGGTGATCTTTGGGGGACAACAACTCTTGATCCTCCGACAGGCTACTTCCATCATGCTTCTCTGATAAGCAAACTATGTGAACAGGCGAGAGTGTTACCTAAACAAGGTGAAGAAATGTTGAAACCTGCTACACCAATCACTGCTAAGTGGATAGAAAAATACTCCACAATTCCGGTAGAGGACCTTGGTGCCCCATCAGCAGAAGAAAATATTGAACCACATCACCACCCTACACATCCATCACAGCCATCCACCGAGGAAAGATGTGGCAGACTGGAAACTATGACATAACGATTGATGATTGACCAACGAGAGGGACAAGCTATAATAGAACTGGGGATGACCAATCTATATCGAGTCTTCGCTTTTTCTCAACAGACACCAGGAGGCATGTTTTATGCTAATCTTTTCGCACCTCACCAGTATACTGGCGACCATAGCGGAACAGGAGCGGACGATCTAAACGAGAATCCTTGAACTACTAAACTGAGAGAAGTTTTCTTTCTTTTTTCTTTTTCTTTTTGTTGTTTGTCTTGTTGCTTTTCGTTTTCTCGTTTTCTTTGTTTTGTGTCAGTGTATGTTGACTTTCTTTTCTTCATGTTTTTTTCCTTTCACTAAATGTGTACTATGATGAAATAGTTGTACTGACTTGCACTTATTCTTAAAATTTCTGTTTGTGATTTCGCAAGTTAAATTTCATTTCTTAGATTATGTTATTGCTCAAGTCGATAAGCCTTCCTAATGCATGCATTCTTGATTACTAAATGGTTGTAGAAGGCTAATATGCCATCAATTTTTCAAAAATACAATTTTAACTTTTCAGAAGGATGTTGGCTTTATTTTGATTGTTCATACTCTCTCTTATTATCCTAGCTGTGAGCTTTTGAGCCTAAACACTTAAATTCTTTGTTATGTGATTATCCAGATATGTGTTATCCCTCTAGAACTTGCACTAATACTGACTTGCATCACATGTAATTTATGCATACATTGAGGCAATTTTATTGGTCGTTTGAGCCTTTCTAACTACCCGATGAAAATTTTACCCTTTGCTAGCCCCTTTGAGCCTTGCCCTTTTATTTCGGTTACTAGCCACATTACAAGCCAAACACCTGACTTTAATTAAATCACTTTACTTGGAGTTAGGTAGAAAAAAATTCTTGTCTTGAAAGAATTCTAAGTTTGGGGTTGCTAATGGGATAGCAATCTTTTAAGTTTGAGGTGGTGATTCTCACAAAAAAAAATAAACAAAAAAAAAATAGAAAGAAGAAAAACAAAAGAAAAAAAAATCAATTTGTGTACTCTGGTAAATAATATCTTCTTGGTTCTTTTGTCAATTTTTTAGAATCTCCATAATGAAAATGTGAAGAAAAAAAAAATCGTTGAATAAGGTGGAAATGTATGCCTAACTCCAAGTGGTAAAGCCTACTATCCTAAAATGTCATACCCTTACCTAAGCCCCATTACAACCCGAAAGTCCTCCAAAAATGTATGTGTTTACTGCATTGTGATTGCTAACTAGAATTTTTTCAAGCCTATGGTAGCATGATGCATGTTCTAGGATTTTAGCGATAAATTCATAACCCTTTCTAAACACTTGAGAGAAATTTTGGTGAGATTGTGTGAAGAGAGAGTTGAATTTGATGAATGAATGCCAATGTGTACAAATCTTGTTGTCTTTTTGTTCTTTTTGCAAACAACCATAGAGCATGATGAATGTTTTGCAGTAGCAAGAACTTTGAAAATTGAGTTTGATTTAATTTGAGAAATTGAATTTAAGTGTGCATTTAACTGGACCAAATCTGAAATTAATTGTTGCTTGGGGATAAGTAATAGATTAAGTTTGGGGTTGTGATGACTCTTCATCATATGCATATTTTCCCACAGTTTTAGTCTTATTTATCCTCAATCAACAGTTAAATTAATGATTTATTTGATATATTATGTTGATTTTTTTTCTTTGAGTTAATAAAATGTTTTGTGTTTTTATTTCGTTGATTAAGTAGGAATTTTTCGTAATTTTACATTGCCTTTTGTTTTAGTGCAGTGCTGAATTTTGGTGAGAAATCAACATGACATATGTAGAGTATTTCAGCCATATTTGGAGTTGTAGATGTTCAATTCGAGTCAACCCAAGTGCAAATGAAAGCTAAGATCCATAACTACATCTTTTATGAAGACACCGGAACCAAATTCAGACTCGAAAGATGCTGAGCGTTTGGAGCGCGCCCAAGCGCACCTGAAGCGCTTTTTCCAGCATTTGCTACTGCCAAAACGCGCCTGGGGCGCACGATGCGCACCAGCAACCATAAAAACGCAGATTTTTACTGTTTTAGGGATCTTTTTCACTATTGGGAAGTTGGGAGACTTGTGCCCTAGCATAGAAACTCAAACACGACCGTTTCTAACATCATTGGAGCAGTTTTATCAAGAAACATTCATGAATCCTTCTTGTAATCCTTCTCTAATCTTTACCTCTTTTATTTCTGTCTTAAGTAACTAAACCCTATTTGTTAGGGATGAGTGTAACAAGATGAAACCCTTATTTTTATGATTTGATTTCTAGTTATATGAATGAGTTTATTGAATTATTTTTCTCATCTCTTTACTTAATGCTTTTTATTGCTTGATCAACATTAAAATGTTCTACGATTTGTATTTTGAAACAGAAGTAGACTTTACGAATGCTTGAGATGAGAAATTCATGAATTTGTAGTCTAGACATAGGTGCAGGTCATGAAACCAATTAAATTAGTTGCAAAGCAATAATTTACAAGAGAATTTCTATACGGTAATGCTTAATTCTAATCTTAAATCTACTAAGGAATTAGGGGTTACTTTGGAATTAAAGGTTCTGTAACTAAGACATTAGGGCAAGAATAATAAAGAGAATTTGGTAATAATTCAATAAAGGAATTCAATAACTAGGATCAAATTAGACACCAAGGTTGGATCCGAAGTGAAACTCATCCCTGACATTTTTTCTCAATTTATAAAAGATCAATTTTACTACTGCTGTCAATTTTAAATATTATTTCAATCAACTTGGGAACCTTTTGTTCAATTTTAGTAACTAAATATAATTCAATAGTAAAACGCAATCCTTGAGTTCGACACTCAGTACTACCAGTAACTAGGATCAAATTAGACACCAAGGTTGGATTCGAAGTGAAACTCATCCCTGACATTTTTCTCAATTATAAAGGATCAATTTTACTACTGCTGTCAATTTTAAATATTATTTCAATCAACTTGGGAACCTTTTTGTTCAATTCTAGTAATCAAATATAATTCAATAGTATAACGCAATCCTTGAGTTCGACACTCGGTACTACCGTTTTATTATTACTTGCAACGATTCAGTACAGTTGCTGAAACGCTATCAAGTTTTTGGCGCCGTTGTCGGGGATTTCCATATCACTATTGAATTTAATTTATCTCCAAGATCAAGACTAATCATCACAGCCTCAAGATCAATCAATCTCCACTAGTTTACAAAAGATTTTGCCTTTAAATTTCATGCTAATGTTATCAGTACTTGGTAAGGTTCAAGTAGGATCCATTCTAGTCATAGAAGGCCTTTGAATCACTAAGATAAAAGCTCTTGAATCAAGCAAGTTAAAATAAGTACGAACCTTCACAAGCTTAACTGTCAAGAAAGTTAATCAATCTTGATATGTACAAAGTTGTCCAGATTGATCAGGAAGTCATTCAGAATGATCAAACACTGAACATAAAGATTGATCATCAATCTCCAAAAAGTACAAAACTAAAAGTACAGATCGATTATCAATCTCCACAATTTTGCAGAAGCTCAGTATCAATCTCCTTATCTCTGTCGCAGTTCATCATCATTCTCCAAACTTATTTGAACATACTCGAGTTTTTTGGTCAAAGATTTAGCATCAACAGATTCATGTAAATCATAAAGGATCATTAAACGCAAGATAAGTTTGATCAAGAACGAATAAACCAGCCCATTCAAACAGATTTCAAAACATATTCAAAGACTGAATATTTTTATTCACATATAGTAGTTTTGGTAAAAAAAGATAGAGCACTACCAA
>NC_021162.2:23122112-23124887 GCF_000331145.2 Cicer arietinum | reverse complement strand
TGTAAAACTCAAACTATAAGAGTTTAGTATAGTTTGAATAGATTGTTTGAAATCTTATCAAGGCTGATAGGTGAATTGATTAAATCTCTTTGTGGGTAGAAAAAGATAGAGCTTGTAACACTAAGGGGCTGTAAAACTAAGAAGGTTCTTTGTTTTAAACACTTCGTGGAAAAACACACAACTGTAAGGACTGGATGTAGCCCAAGTTAGATAAACCAGGATACATCCTTTTGTAGTATTATTTCTCTTATCTCCTTATTTATTAAGCTTGATTGATTACTTGAATTAAAACATAAACTGAATTTCTGTTTGTCAAGCTAACCAAGAACGTTCTACGTTTTGTGTTTTCTTAACCAAGATCATTCTTGAGTTAAATCCTTAAGTTTTTGAGGAATTTTTAAATAGGAACATTTACAATTCAAACCCCTTTCCGAGAAAATCGACATTACTACTTCACCCTCAACTCAACCTAAGACTCATATATGCGACAAAATGTGTGTTGCGTGGTAGGTGTCGATATTTGGAGTGCTACCTCTTAGTCGCCTAAGAATTCTCCACCCGAATATCTCCAATGTCTAACAATTTTGCCTTAAGGCTCAACAACAGACTGCCACGATCAGGCTCATTCAGTTGTACTTCCACGAAATCATTAGGCTTTTCAGACCCTACTTATATTATGATAAAATAATCTCCACTTCAAATTTTTTTAATATTTCTTTGTTCCCTCGTTGGCCTATGATAGTCCATTAAGAGCGTCTTCTCAAACACAAATTGAAATCACAACTATGGGGTTACTTCAATATTCCCATCACAAATTCACAACATCACTATCGTTAATCAAATCTCATCATATAAACTCATCACAAATTTATAACATCACTATTATTAATTATACATCATCATAATCACATAAATTTATCAAAACAAATTATCCTTTTATTATCACTTCAAATAAATCCGTCTAATCAAACATATACATAAAATTCATTTGACACTAAATATCACAACAATATAAAATAACTCACATTTAACGAAATTAAATCAATCAACACCTTATAAATATTTCTATTCCACATTTTATTCTCATATTTTCCATATTTGCATATTAATTAATGTATCCCTCAAAAGGCTACTGTCGTAGGTAGCGAGTCCTGGATGAATTGTTGGGAAATACAGTTTTTCCATTCATCTCACAATATATTATACTCATGAACTCAAACGCTCTTTCAACCCTTACCTTATTTAGATGTTTTCTCAAATACAGAAATCAATGGAAGTTTTCAACTGCAATAGTAGACCGACAAGGTACAACGAGCGAATCCGAATAAATAGCGAGTTCACAAAATTATCTAGACGCGATTGAAAAATTATGCAGAGCATAAAAATATTTTTTAAATAATTAATAATTATTTTAGGGAGTTAAAGTGGAGTCAAAATGATGAGAATAACTGTAAAAAAAAGTCTTACCAACTCGTTTGAGCGCCAAAATGGTACGACTTCAATTTCAACGAAAAATGCAAATGATTAGTTTCTTCTTGAAGGTTTCGACGAGAGGAATCCAAAAACAATACCATTTTTTCGAGACGACAAATGTGGTGATCGGAATTGGCCAAAAATAGCTCGTCCAACGAAAGAAACGCAGTTGTTTTTTATGAAACAGAGCCACAATTGATAAAATTGACCCCATAAATGGATTTAGTGGCCAATTTTGTGTGGACAGGGATTGGGATCGATTCAAATGATTAAGAATTGGTGGGAATGAATTTGAGAGAAAAATTGTTTGGCTGCCATTAGTCTGATTTTCAATTTTTATTTTTTTAATTGCAAAATGAGTGGTGTAGATAGCAAATATAGAGGTACAAGAGTAAAATTGTAAGGTCCAACACAGGATAGTAAAGTCTGAGGCAGCGGATGTAGGAAATAAAAATCCAACCTGTAATAGCTCAAAATTAATATGCAGAATTAAAAAAAATAAAGGTGTAAGCAGTCGTCTGGTCAAAAATTCATTATCTAGGAAATCTAATTTTAGTCAAAACTCTCATACTCAAAATAGTAACTATAATTATTACTATAATATGTTTTCAAAATAATAACATAAAAATACATCATCTTCATAGATTAGTCGAAATGATAAAATAAATAAATAAAACATCAACGAGTTATATTAATTACTAAATCAAAATGAATATGTATAAAATCATTATACCGTAACAACTATATAGAAATAAATAAAATCAATATCAATATTACTAATATCTCAAAATAATTATTTGTAAAATAATTAATTAAAATAAGATAAATTTAAAAATAATTAAATATAATTGTGTGCACACTTAACATTAGTCAGCATACAAGGAAATATCAAATTAACTACAAACACACATAAGCGTAAAATCACCTAAAATCTTATATTTAAAATATGTACACTATAAAATATAAAAATATAATATTTGATATTTATATTACTCATTTAGTCTAATATGTACAAAATTAAAACATAATATAAAGAAAATTAATCCTAAAATTTTAACACCAGTTTAATTATTTAAAATTATATTTCGTCAATAAAATAATTTATTATAAAATTTGGATTGTTAAAGTACCTTTATCGTCTCTTCAACCAAGAATCGTTCAAATTGATCCCCAAAAGAAGACTCTTTTAAAAATTAACCTTCCATGTTCATAAGACTAGACTTTATTTCCCTCACATTGACCCACAATTTAACCTTGACATCAACACCTAATGCTCCCATCGCACCAAGGATCTGAAATTAA
>NC_021162.2:23116449-23121593 GCF_000331145.2 Cicer arietinum | reverse complement strand
AATTATCATTTAGATTCAGTTTTAAAAAAGTTGGTTATCTAGTAGGTATAGTAAAGAAGAGGATCATGAATTCATTATTTTTAATAAAAACTATTGTAAAAAATTAAAATTATTAATAAAAATTCAAGATGGATTTTTATCTTGACATTTGTTGATAAAAAATAATTAATTAATTGTCCATAAATTATAAATAAAATAACTAAATGAGATTAAAGAAGCGAATCTGTTATAAAAATAAAAATAAAAATGATCACCTACATAAGCTTACATAAATAATTATACACGGTAAGTAAAACATATACCATCAATAATTTTTTGAAAGGTATACAACGTCAATCTTATTATTATTACTATTTTGCATATTTATAGTGTATGCTTTATTTTATATTTTATTTTTACAACTAATAATGCTTTGGCCTTCTCTCTGACCCATTTCCTTTCCATTTCTTCCCTTGTTTTATTTCTCCTCGTTGGGCTTTTCTCTGACCCTTCTTTTCTATCTTTTCCTGCTCCTTTTCTTCCTTTGCCAAAGGTTTTCTCACCTGGCTTACTATTCTTTCCTTCAGCTTTGCTAGCCTTTCCTTCTGCTTTGCTTTCTTTTCTATCTTTTCCTGCTCCTTTGCCAAAGTTTTTCTCACCTGGCTTACTATTCTTTCCTTCAGCTTTGCTAGCCTTTCCTTCTGCTTTGCTTTCTTTTCTATCTTTTCCTGCTCCTTTGCCAAAGTTTTTCTCACCTGGCTTACTATTCTTTCCTTCTGCTTTGCTTTCCTTTCCTTCAGCTTTGCTTTCCTTTCCTTCAGCTTTGCTTTCTTTTCCATCATCCTTTCTTCCCTTGTTTTATTTCCCGCACCAACGGGCTTATTTTGATCAAAAGATTCTATATCTATGGGTTTTCGCCCACCATCAAGCTTATCTACCAAAACATTTTTCTTTGACTCTTTTGTATATTGTTTACCTTCTTTTAATGTCTCTGTTGCCACAACAGATAAAAGAAACAATGCACAAAGGAAACACAAATTAAAAGCTTTGATTTTCATCACTACAATTTCTAAGAATTTAATTGTTGTGAAACATATGAATATACTCGGCAAGATAAATAGGTATGAAAATCAAAAGTAGATTTATTAAATAATATATTATTTAATTGGCTTTCGAGAATATTGAGCCATTGAAGGGTTATTGAGGTAGGTAAAGTGTTTAAACTTTGACAACTACGAGGTTGCTTGATAATTTCTTTAATAATAAACATAATTCTAGACTTTCGGTAAACATACGTTGTCAATTAAAAATAGTTATTGACACGATAAAAAAAATTACTCTTTTAAATTTTTCTCAATTTCCTTTGATGTCTATAAGTTTTATTTATTTATTTTTGATTTAGTCATTTAATTTATATCTCATTAGCTACTTAACTTTTAAGTTATAATACATTTACATAAATATAATGTTAATTTTTATAAGTTCTGTTAAAAAAATATAATGTGGCCTTTAAGATATTAATATGTATATAATAGTGTTGATGTGGCAAAATAAATAATAAATAAATTTTTTAAATTCATTTTTCTTAAAAATAAAAATTTTAAAAAATTCTTAAAATTCTTCTAACCTAAAAAATGAAAAGTCAATGTGGTTCTTAGAATTTTTCTTAACAAAACATAGAAGATTGATATGATAATCATTTATTTTTATAATTATCGCACTCGTATTATTATACACACGTTAACATTATAACCGCAGCATGACATTTAATTATTAAAATCTCTAAAAACAAGCTAGTTATGCAAACAAATCAAAATATAAAAGTTATTACAAACGACGTGTCACTTAAATGATTAAATAAAAAAATTAAATAACTTAACCGAAGAACTAAATTAAACATAAAGAAAATTCTTTATATTTATGAATATGATTATAATATGCGAGATTGTTAAAAACATTGTAAATACACAAATACTGGTATATATCTAAGGTAAATTCACCATCTGTAATCTATTAATTATTTTGCTTTATCAATAACTTCCGAAAATAGTAAAGTAATAAACAAATAATTATTTTTAATAATTTAGCTTATACTAAATATCAACCAGTTATTGAATTTTGGAACTTGCTACCTTGACAATTTTGAAACTAATATTATTTTTAAGCAAAGATACTATTGGTGCCTACTCATTATTATAGTATACTTTTTAATTAAAAACAAATTCTGAGTTTGTGAAAGGTATCTACACTCCGGTTAGGGTTAATTATCAATAAGTGCAATCAAAATATTAGCATGAGATCTCCAATTAGGGAGGATTTCAAACTTTTCTTACAATATACTTTAATCTTTAAAAAATTATATTGATATTTTAATTTTGTAAGTTGAACACTTTAAAATTTTATATTTATATCTTTTGTCTAGAATGAATACCACTTTTTATATTTACATCTTATATCCAGAATAAAACTTAAATTTCCACCACGGTGAATATGTGCAGCGGCCGTAGCCTACAAGACGCCGTCATTCATCACCAGATATTAGAATATTGAATCTAAATGTTAGAGTTTTGTGATTTTAGAGGACTCAATTTTTAAATATGAATTAAACTTCCAAAATCATTGACACGTCCTTGACTACAATAGTAGCTGTGAATTTCTCTTCACTATTATTAATTTCTCATATACTTTATGTAACACCATAAGCCCCAAAACAATTTATATAATAAATTATATCATATTCCTAAAAAATTTGCAGCGGATAAATAAAAATCTATTTCCAAGAAAATAAAAAACTTTTATTTTTAATTCGGATATCACGTTTCTCAAAAATAAAAAGAACACTTTAAACTTATTTTCCTCATTAAAATAGTGCAATCTCGATAAGCTTCATTTAAGTATAATTACTTGATTTAATTTTAAAAATTTATTAGTACTTCTAAGATTTTCATACAAAAATTCTTTTCAAATTAAATAAGCAAAATACAAATTAAAACCCTTATTCCCTGTATCACCTATCAGCGCGAGGTTCCTCCCAAACATAAACTTCAAGACTCATTAACCTGTAATAACTACGATTTTGCAAAGGCAGGGCCAAGCCAGTCAAACACAAACAACGAAGGAGGTGAGTTTCGAAATCATGATGAAAGTATAATACAAGTAAGAAGAACACACAAACAATCATAATAGAACCGTATCATTACATAAACATTCAATCAAGAAAATATCACTATAACAAAACAAGTTAATCACAAGGAAAATATCACATTAAAAAGTCAAAATCACTCAAGGAAAATCAATAAATTTCACTATAACATCAAATCGTCTAAGATAAATTATCACCACACACGATACATATTAATCACAACAAAACAATCACAATAAAATGCAATGCTATGCATGAGCTTAGACTCTACTTCACAATGTGGTACCATTCTAACTCTAAAGTACTTCGTTAGGAGGCTTGGTACTATGCCACCATCCCGGTGGACGGACAATTCAAATTGGCCCCGTCCTCATAGATCCCCTCAAGTCAACCCGAGACACATATACGTAACAGTCGAGGTAAACGTGTGTTGCGTGGTAGCTCCCGACATTTGGAGTGCTACCTCGAAGTCACCTAGAAATTCCCCACCCGAATACCTCCAAGGTCTAATAATCTTGCATGAAGGCTCGACAGTAGACCGCCATGATCAGGCTCATTCAGTTGTATTTCCCCGAAATTTCTAGGCTAGTCAGACCTTCCCTATATGATGACAAAATAATCTTCACTTCATATTTCTCAATATATATTATCTCCCCTCGTTGGCCTATGATAATTCATTAAGACTGTCATCTCAAACACAAATTGGAATCACAATTATTTTACCAACTATGGGGTTACTTAAATACTCTCATCACAAATTCACAACATCACTATCATTAATCATATCTCATCACATAAACTCATTACAAATATATAGCATCACTATCATCAATCATACATCATCACATAGGCTTGACAGAAATTTATAACATCATTATTATTAATTATATATCATCATAATCACACAAACATATCAAAATGAATTCATTTTTTATTATCACATCAAATAAACACGTCTAATAAAACATATACATAAAATTCATTCAACATGTAATATCAAATATCACATATTTAATAAAAAATAATCAAACATCACAATAATATCAAATATCACACATTTAACGAAGTAATCAATCAATATCTTATAAATATTTCTATTCCATATTTTAATCTCACAATTCCAATATTTTTACATTAATCAATTTATTACTCAAAAGGCTACTGCCTATGTAGCGAGCCCCGAATGAATCATTGGGAAATACGATTTTCCCGTTCATCTCAAATTATATTATACTCATGAATTCAAACGTTCTCTCACTCCTTACCTTATTTTGAAGCTTTCACACATGAATATGATTCCACAAGAAAACAGCCTTTGTCCTTTGGCTCTTTCTCCTTCAATCGATCTAACTCGACAATATATGGGTGAACGTTAAATTAAATTATGAGAAGACACTCTAAAAACTAAATTTCGAAATTCGATCAAGGAAACTTACCATAAATCAGAAAGCCAATCAATGGATAATATAGTCACTTTCACACGGTCGTTTTGGTGTTGGTTTCACTGAAATCGGACTTACGGTGAAGGAGAACGATGCAAAATAATGAATTCCACAACCGTAGAAGTCGAGTATTTTAGAGCGAAATTGGAGTTGTTAAAAATCTGAAAAAAATTTTGTTTAATTAACTAGCTAAATGAGTAAAACAACATACTGAAATTTGGACGCAAACGGAAAAACTTTTCCAGGACAGTTCTCGATCACCGATTTCAAACGATATGTTGTTGTTGTAATTACTCTTTGGTTCTGCGACTGCTGAAGCTCCCTTTCTTATTCTTTATTTTTTTTATTTTATCAAAATAATTAGGGTTAATATATATGGGTCAAACCCATTGGTCCCCTTATTTATTTTATGTTTTAATGTTTTTATTTTTATTTTGCTAAAACAAAATCAATTGTTACTTAATCTCATTTTTAATACTCTTCCAAACATCAATTAATTTTCAAAACATTACTAATATTTCATAACTAATATATGATGAATTAGAGTAATTAAAATAATTAACCTTTAAAATATATATATA
>NC_021162.2:23114650-23115682 GCF_000331145.2 Cicer arietinum | reverse complement strand
AAAATTTAGGGTGTTACAATTCTCCCATTGTTTAAGAAATTTCGTCCTCCAAATTTGAAGTAAATAATAAGCGAACTGACATCTAACTATTCACCCTCAAGATTCAAACTTAGTCTATAAACATATTAAATGTATTCAATACTCATTTAAGTACAGACTAACATGACACAACGAATCATTTAAGCAATCACAACTAATATTTCAATCATGAATGAAATACCACAATTACCCACTATAATTTACGAAATAAACAAACTTATAGATTTAGTTACCACCAACTTACTACCTCAAACTCTATGAAACGAAAATATGTCAAATGAATTACTAACTTCAACTAACTACTCAAACAATGATTTTCTAGTTTTACTCTAAACAAATTTAAATATTATCACTTTCTCAACAAGTTTCCCTTAAGTAAGAAAGATGGAGCAATATTTCAATTATTTCATACCCTTATGAATTTTAAATAGAGACACACATAAAAATCCGTATCATAAGCAATTTCTTAGAAATCAAGAACTAGAGTACATAAACATAGTGGAAGTGGACAAATATTTTCACATAGTTTTAAAATTCACTCCAACCATTATTCGTGCTACATAAACCATTATCGGCATTCAACATTGATGTCACATAAAACCTATAATCACTCAAATTTGTATAAGAGATGAACAAGATTTTTTTTCACTATTTCAAAAATAAAACTAACAAGTATTTCTAACAATCATAACAATGGGTTATTGTTGCCTCTTTTATCGACGATGAGTCATCGGGGTAGCTAGTCTCTATTACTCATGTAGTCAACTACTTAGGATAACCATAATTGTGTCATCGAACTTCAAATATGGGTAATTAAGAGTATCTTTAACGTGGTTCCGAAGTGCGAAGGCGACACCTCAACTCCTACTCCTTAACCCACTTAATTACACATTTCCAATAATTATTTATAATTTACAACTAGGTATAACAATAAAAGAAATGACACTTACATCAATATGAATCGCCAATTAAAATAAAGAAATATAGCATTAT
>NC_021162.2:23109957-23114171 GCF_000331145.2 Cicer arietinum | reverse complement strand
TTTTTTTTCAACCTATATTTTGAAATCAAATCAAATCATTTATATAAAATTAGATTCAAAAATTTCTAATTCATCAAGACTTCTAAAATAGTTATATTTTTTTTTCCTGATTTCTAAAAACTATTTTTACAACAAATCTTCTAGATTATTATTATTTTTTTTTAAAAAAATAGCACATAGTAAAACTTGGTGTAAATTATTTTTCTCTTGTGTGACTAATCTAAATTTTAAATAAAATCATCATAAATATATATCTTTATTATTATTTTAAGAATCAACACAACTCCAACACAATCTAATTCTCTAAAATAAGTCAACAAGAATTCACTCATAAAATATTTCCTTTTATAAATAAATCAAAATTAATCCCTTCACAATTTTTGTTTCTAAAAGTCTAACTATAAAATTTCAACCAACATTGAGTATCTAAGAATTACTATTGCTAATAATATGAATTTTTTACTATTTCAAAATCATGGTGAATGTCCTAAATTGATTTCAAAAGCAATATCAAAATTTTAATCAATTAGATACAACCATCAACATTCTCAAGTGATTTTCACTTTTGATAAAATCAAGTTAAGTGCCCATATAAAAATTTAATTTTTAAATTTCATAACTATTTTTCAAGACAAGATTTTTAATTGACAATAATATCTACAACATTAACTTAAAACCAATAACAATACTAATGAAGACAATCACAAGTTTTTTTTTTTTTTTTCATATATCAATTTAAAATAAAAAAATAAGGATTTTCTAGTCAAAATTAAAACTTTAAGCATAAGAGATATATTTTCCATTCAACTAAATGTTTAGAAAGAAACATCCTTTTTTTTTTCTCTAAATTGTATTTCAATAAAATAATTATAATAATAATATTAATATTTTTTTTTTTGGTTTTCTTTCTCTTTCTCAATTAGTAGACATTTTATCATGCGACATTTTTTGTACCATTATAAATCACTACTGAGTTCTTAAAATCTAAGACTCTAATATCAAGTTAAACTCTAATAAGTTAATATTATCTAAATAAATAATTTCAAACAAATACCCTAACACCCCCAATTCACTATCCACATCCCCTCTAAACCAACATAACAACAAATCTTTTTTATTTTCTTAAAAATTACACATAGTAAATTATGGTGTAAATTTTCAGCTATTTTAACTAGTAAATAAAATCTGTAGTATAGAATTATTGTTACTTTATGAACAATAAAAATTCAACTCAATTTAGTTTTTTTTTTTTTGAAATAATCAAGCGTAATTCAAACAAAAGTTACTTTTTATTTTACAAACTAAGTCAACTCTAATCTTTGACGTAATTTTTTTTTTTTAACTTCTAAGTTCTACCACCATCTAATATTCAAGAATTATTATTATTATTAATATGAATTTGCTACTATTTCAAAATCACCGCTAACTTTCTAAATTGACTACATTAGCAAGATCAGAATTTTAATAATCATGTAATGACCTTAAAGACAAGGTCTATCAATCGATAATTAGTATCACACCGATTAAATTTATAATTTCAAACTTATAGTAGCCCATCAATAGAAAAAATTATTTCTAACTATCTACTATAAACACAAATCCAATCAAAAGGTAATTAACTCAATCATGTCAACAATTCAAATTAACTTAAATTTTAAGAAATAATTTCCTATTATATTTAATCACTTAAATAGGAACTTAGAATCCACAACACAACACAATTAGAGTACGAAGATAGTAAATAGTTGATTAGTAACTTCAAAAAAATGTACAATTATACAAAAGCATACATCACATAACACAATAATATAACGAGAGAAAAAAACATGTTACTGAAAATAATCAATACACAAGAAAATACAATTGACACGACTGACATCTGACTCACATTGAATCGACACTCAACCCACTCGGCTTGATTGGACAGACCTACTCTGATACCGCAAATGTAACACCCTAAACCCCAAAATAATATATATAATAAATTATATCATATTCCTATAAAATTTGCAGCGGATAAATAAAAATCTATTTCCAAGAAAATAAAAACTTTTATTTTTAATTCGGATATCACGTTTCTCAAAAATAAAAAATAAAACACTTTAAACTTATTTTCCTCATTAAAATAGTGCAACCTCAAGAAGCTTCATTTAAGTATAATTACTTGATTTAATTTTAAAAATTTACTAGTACTTCTAAGATTTTCATACAAACATTCTTTTCAAATTAAATAAGTAAAATACAAATAAAAACCCTTATTCCCTGTATCACCTATCAGAGCGAGGTTCCTACCAAACTTGAACTTAAAGACTCATTAACTTGTAATAACTGCGATTTTGCAAAGGCATGGCCAAGCCAGTCAAACACAAACAACGAAGGAGGTGAGTTTCGAAATCATGATTACAGTATAATACAAGTAAGAAGAGCACGCAAACAATCATAATAGAACTGTATCGTTACACAAACATTCCATCAAGAAAATATCACATTAAAAAGTCAAAATCACACAAGGAAAATCAATAAATTTCACTATAACATCAAATCGTCTAAGATAAATTATCACCACACACGATACATATTAATTGTGACACCCTAAACCCCAAATAATTTTTTTTTTTTTTTTGATAAAGAGTATCACATAATCATAAGCATGTCACATAAATCCAAAATTTCCATCAAACATAATGGATTCGAAATCATAGTATCAAACAACAGAATTCTTTTTGAAGTACACATACTCATGTTTTAAATTCAGTGCAAATATAGTCCCAACCCGATGTCACTATCAGAGCGGGAATTCCCAAAATAAAATACTCAAAATAACATCAACACAATGCATAATAATGAAGGTCTCCAAGGCATGGTGGCTTCCGCCTCTCCTGATGGTATTAGTCATCACCTGCAACTTACAACTCGTCTGTGTCCGTCGCAAACGCCAAACACAAACAACGAGGGGTGAGTATCGAAATTATGTAACAGTATAAAATACACGAGGAGAACACGCAAACAATCAAATTATCACAATCTCAAAACAGTCAAGTGTATAATATCAGCGACTTATCAAATTCATTCATAATAAGACAATCAAAATAATGAAATGCTATGCATGTCCTATACTCTATACTTCATCATTTGGTACCATTCTACTCTGAAGTACTTGGTTAGGAGGCCTGATACTATGCCACTACAAGAGTGGACGGACAATTCATGAATGGCCAAGTCCTCATAGATCCCCTCAACTCAACCCGAGACACATATACGCGACAGTCGGGGTACTCTTGTGTTGCACGGTAGTTCCCGGCCTTAGGGAATAACCCACTAATCCACTTAGGAATTCCCCACTAGGTGTACCCCCAAGGTCTATCAGTCTTACCTTACAGTTCGACTGTAGCCCTCCACGATCAGGCTCATTCAGTTGTACTTCCCCGAATCACTAGGTTTGTCAGACCCTCCCTATATGATGACAAAACAATCCTAACTCCAAATCTACAACACATATCTCAGACTTACTCGATCATCACTACTCACTAAGTTTCAGTTTGACTTCACGATATTCGTCATCATATATCTTTATCAGTCAATCACAATAAAATCACAATATTTGGTTTACACTACTCACAATACACAATCCAATTTCATCAATCACATAATAAGGAATTCAATCGGTGATACATTCTAGTAATATCATAAATTCAATCAAGTAACAAAACATTCAAGTTCAAATCATTCATACATTAACAATCAACATAAGATTTCATAAAATCAGGCAACAGGCAATCTTAATATAAACAAATTCACGACAATTCTACAAGTTGCTAAATTATATTTTAGTCCTCACTATTACCATCCACATCTTATTAATTAATTATTATTACTCAATAGGGCTCAACTGTACGTAGTAAGCCCCGAATGAACATTTGGGAATTTCAGCATTCCCGTTCATCTCACGTTATTTTATACTCATAAGATCGAACCTCATCCCACCCATTACCTCAGCTGAAGATTCCGTCCAATGAGTCTGATCTGCTAACGAGTCGTTTCTTTATCGGTCGTCGTCTCTAATAGTCCGCGAGGGAATCATAACCACACAACCACAAAATACAAATGAATTACTTACTATAAATAAATGAATAAATAATTAATAAAATAATTAATAAATTAATAACGAATAAATAAAGAATGAATAAATAATAAATAAATAAATAAATAAATAA
>NC_021162.2:23103256-23104847 GCF_000331145.2 Cicer arietinum | reverse complement strand
ACAATTCTAAGGGAGACATCCTATACGGTGCCATGGATATGGGTCCAGTACCTGGTACAAGGTCAATGCTAAACTCAATTTCACGCTCTGGTGGTAAACTAGTGACATCTTCAGGGAATACTTCAGGGAATTCGCACACAATAGGAACATCTCGTATTACCACTTTTTCTTCAAATTCCAATGAGGGAAGGATCATGTATAACTGGGCATCTTCTTTCAAGAGTGCCTTCACTTGGTTGGTGGATATATTGCTAGGCTTATCCCTCTCTTCTGACTCCATGAATTCAATGGTTTTACTAAAAAAATCTACGCGGACACGGTTGGCAGATAGCCAATCCATACCAAGAATCACATCAACCAGACGCAAAGGTAGACACACTAAGTCAACTCGAAAGTCCCTTCCACACACATGGATAGAAACGTCAAGACAAACACTAGAGGTATCAACAGAATCACTAGTTGGGGTATTCACAATCAACTCATACTGTAAACGAGATACATGTAGTCCTAAACGTCTAACACAATCAAGAGAAACAAAAGAATGAGTGGCACCACAATCAAATAGTACAAATAAAGGAGTATCACTTATGAGACACGTACCTTGGATCAAGTTGTCTTTCTCAGACGCTCCTGCACCACTAAGGGCAAAGACTCTTCCATTGGATTTAGGTCTGCTGGCTTGGGAACTCTGGTTTCCAGGCTGTGGAGTCTTCCTTGGGTAAGGGCATGTGGTGCTAATGTGGCCTTGTTGTTGACAATTAAAACAAGTAATTCCAGCATCTCTACATTCATATGTCATGTGACCCTGCTTTCCACACCTGCTACATCGGATAGGAGTAGCTAGGTAACCATTATTACCATTGTTGTTGCGTGAGACTTGACTCATGTTGTTACTATTTCCGTTACTAACTCCTCGTCCATTGGGGTTTCCTCTACCACTCTCATAACTATAATTGTTCCCATTTCCTTTTCCGTTACCACTACTAGCTCCTTTTCCAGCTGAAAAACTGTGTTGTTGATAATTCAAACGACTTCCAGATCTACTAGGAGGGAAAAAGTAAGGTTTTCCTCTATTATGATGCATAGGCCTCTTGTCCTTCATGATTCCAGTGTTTCGATAATGTGCCTTTTCAGCACGGCTATCCTCATCATAAATCCTACTCTTATTCACTAGGGTAGGAAAGTCGCGGATCTCTTGCATTCCAACCTGTTTCTTGATCTCTGGCCTAAGTCCCATTTCAAACTTGGTGCACTTAGACTTTTCTCCTGCTTCTCCAACATAGAGTGGATAGTACCTGGATAATTCCTCGAACTTAGCGGCATACTCCGCTACTATCATATTCCCCTGTTCCAATTTAACAAATTCCATCTCCTTTCTATTACGGATATCTTCAGGGAAATACTTAATTAGAAACATGGTCTTGAATATAGCCCAAGTAATTGCAGTCCCTGCATTCTCTAAACGTTGGCGTGCATTATCCCACCAATGTTCAGCTTCTTCTGTCAACATAAAGGTACCAAGATGCAGTTTCTGACCTTCGGGACATGCCACTCCTCTGAAAATCTTTTCAACTTCTTGTAACCACTTTTG
>NC_021162.2:23097950-23102756 GCF_000331145.2 Cicer arietinum | reverse complement strand
AAAATTAGTATTGTATCATTATACTATTCAAAATAAGGTAATGAGAAATTGGGGTGTTACATTAATCACAACAAAACACTCACAAAAAAAATGCAATGCTATGGATGAGCTTAAACTCTACTTCACAATGTGGTAGCATTCTAACTCTGAAGTACTTGGTTAGGAGGCTTGATATTATGCCACCATCCCAGTGGACGGACAATTCAAATTGGTCTTGTCCTCATAGATCCCCTCAACTCAACCCGAGACACATATACGTGACAGTTGAGGTAAACGTGTGTTGCGTGGTAGCTCCCGACATTTAGAGTGCTACCTCCAAGTCACCTAGAAATTCCCCACCCGAATACCTCCAAGGTCTAACAATCTTACCTTACGGCTCGACAGCAGACCGCCACGATCAGACTCATTTAGTTGTACTTCCCTAAAATCACTAGACTTGTCAGGCCCTACCTATATGATGACAAAATAATCTTCACTTCATAGTTCTCAATATTTATTTTCTCCCCTTATTGGCCTATGATAATCCATTAAGACCTTCATGTCAAACACAAATTAGAATCACAGTTATTTTACCAATTATGGGTTACTTCAATATTCTCATCACAACATCACTATCTTTAATCATATCTCATCACATTAACTCATCACAAATTTATAGCATCACTACCATCAATCATACATCATCACATAGGCTTGACACAAATTTATAACATCATTATTATTAATTATACATCATCATAATCACACAAACGTATCAAAATGAATTCAATTTTTATTATCACATCACATAAACACTTCTAATAAAACACATACATAAAATTCATTCAACATCTAATATCACAATAATATCAAATATCACACATTTAACGAAGTTAAATCAATCAACACCCTATAAATATTTCTATTCCATATTTTAATCTCACAATTCCCATATTTTTGCATTAATCAATTTATCACTCAAAGGGCTACTGCCGTACGTAGCGAGCCCCGAATGAATTGTTGGGAAATACGGTTTTGCCGTTCATCTCAAATTATATTATACTCATGAATTCAAACGCTCTCTCACCCCTTACCTTATTTTGACGCTTTCAAACATGAATATGATTTCACAAGAAAACAACCTTTGTCCTTCAATCGATCTAACTCGATAATTTATGGGTGAATGTTAAATTAAATTTTGAGAAGGCACTCTAAAAACTAAATTTCGAAATTCGATCAAGTAAACTTACCATAAATTAGAAAACCAATCAAGGGATAATATAGCCACTTTTCACCCCAGTCGTTTTGGCGTTGATTTCACTGAAATCGGACTTACGGTGAAGGAGAACGATGCACAATAATTAATTCTACAACCAGAGAAATTAGGTTTTTTAGAGCGAAATTGGGGTTATTAAAAATCTAGAGAGTTGTGTTTAATTGACTAGTGTGACACCCTAAACCCCAAATAATTTTTTTTTTTTAGATAAAGAGTATCACATAATCATAAGCATGTCACATAAATCCAAAATTTCCATCAAACATAATGGATTCGAAATCATAGTATCAAACAACATAATTCTTTTTAAAGTACACATACTCATGTTTTAAATTCAGTGCAAAACCTCAAATCTAGATCCATATAAATAATGTCTCCACATCTTAAGTACAAAGACAACTGCTGCTAGTTCTAGGTCATGGGTAGGGTAGTTTCTCTCATGAATCTTCAGTTGCCTAGAAGCATATGCTACTACCTTTCCATCCTGCATAAGTACTCCACCTAATCCGGAACCACACGCATCACAATATACTACAAAAGGTTCACTCAGGTCAGGTAATACTAAGATTGGTGCAGAGGTCAATCGTTTGTTAAGCTCTTGGAAACTATTCTCACAATGAGTATCCCAC
This sequence comes from Cicer arietinum, assembly GCF_000331145.2. Lineage (NCBI taxonomy): Eukaryota > Viridiplantae > Streptophyta > Magnoliopsida > Fabales > Fabaceae > Cicer > Cicer arietinum. The sequence goes on along the minus strand of NC_021162.2, from coordinate 23,100,872 downwards.
ATGAACAATTCCCCTTTGCGGGTCAACTTAGTCAAAGGTAAGGCCAACCTGGAGAATCCTTCTATGAACCTACGATAATAACCTGCCAATCCTAGGAAACTCCTAATCTCAGTCACTGATTTAGGTGCTTTCCATTCTAAGACACTCTCCACTTTGGTAGGATCAACAACTATTCCACCTTTTGAAATTATATGTCCTAGGAAACTTACTTCCTCTAACCAAAACTCACACTTAGACAACTTGGCAAATAATTATTTCTCCTTAAGGGTTTTCAAGACTATCCTTAGATGTTCACCATGTTCTTCCTTAGTCTTAGAGTACACTAAGATATCATCTATAAACACAACCACAAAAGAGTCGAGGTAAGGATGAAAGATCCGATTCATGTAAATCATAAACACTGCTGGTGCATTAGTCACACCAAAAGGCATAACCAAATACTCGTAATGGCCATAACGGGTCCTAAAGGCGGTCTTAGGAGTATCAGAAGGTTTCACGCGGATCTGATGGTAACCCGACCTCAGATCGATCTTACTAAACACACATGACCCTCTCAATTGATCCATAAGGTCATCTATCCTAGGTAGCGGATACTTATTCTTGATTGTCACTTTATTAAGTCGACGGTAATCTACGCATAACCTCATAGAGCCATCCTTCTTCTTAACCAACAACACAGGTGCACCCCATGGTGAAACACTAGGCCTTATAAATTGTTTATCTAAAAGCTCTTCCAATTGTTTCTTAAGCTCAGACAATTCTAAGGGAGACATCCTATACGGTGCCATGGATATGGGTCCAGTACCTGGTACAAGGTCAATGCTAAACTCAATTTCACGCTCTGGTGGTAAACTAGTGACATCTTCAGGGAATACTTCAGGGAATTCACACACAATAGGAACATCTCGTATTACCACTTTTTCTTCAAATTCCAATGAGGGAAGGATCATGTATAACTGGGCATCTTCTTTCAAGAGTGCCTTCACTTGGTTGGTGGATATATTGCTAGGCTTATCCCTCTCTTCTGACTCCATGAATTCAATGGTTTTACTAAAAAAATCTACGCGGACACGGTTGGCAGAGAGCCAATCCATACCAAGAATCACATCAACCAGACGCAAAGGTAAACACACTAAGTCAACTCGGAAGTCCCTTCCACAAACATGGATAGAAATGTCAAGACAAACACTAGAGGTATCAACAGAATCACTAGTTGGGGTATTCACAATCAACTCATACTGTAAACGAGATACATGTAGTCCTAAACGTCTAACACAATCAAGAGAAACAAAAGAATGAGTGGCACCACAATCAAATAGTACAAATAAAGGAGTATCACTTATGAGACACGTACCTTGGATCAAGTTGTCTTTCTCAGACGCTCCTGCACCACTAAGGGCAAAGACTCTTCCATTGGATTTAGGTCTGCTGGCTTGGGAACTCTGGTTTCCAGGCTGTGGAGTCTTCCTTGGGTAAGGGCATGTGGTGCTAATGTGGCCTTGTTGTTGACAATTAAAACAAGTAATTCCAGCATCTCTACATTCATATGTCATGTGACCCTGCTTTCCACACCTGCTACATCGGATAGGAGTAGCTAGGTAACCATTATTACCATTGTTGTTGCGTGAGACTTGACTCATGTTGTTACTATTTCCGCTACTAACTCCTCGTCCATTGGGGTTTCCTCTACCACTCCCATAACTATAATTGTTCCCATTTCCTTTTCCGTTACCACTACTAGCTCCTTTTCCAGCTGAAAAACTGTGTTGTTGATAATTCAAACGACTTCCAGATCTACTAGGAGGGAAAGACTAAGGTTTTCCTCCGTTATGATGCATAGGCCTCTTGTCCTTCATGATTCCAGTGTTTCGATAATGTGCCTTTTCAGCACGGCTATCCTCATCATAAATCCTACTCTTATTCACTAGGGTAGAAAAGTCGCGGATCTCTTGCATTCCAACCTGTTTCTTGATCTCTGGCCTAAGTCCCATTTCAAACTTGATGCACTTAGACTTTTCTCCTGCTTCTCCAACATAGAGTGGATAGTACCTGGATAATTCCTCGAACTTAGCAGCATACTCCGCTACTGACATATTCCCCTGTTCCAATTTAACAAATTCCATCTCCTTTCTATTACGGATATCTTCAGGGAAATACTTAATTAGAAACATGTTCTTGAATATAGCCCAAGTAATTGCAGTCCCTGCATTCTCTAAACGTTGGCGTGCATTATCCCACCAATGTTCAGCTTCTTCCGTCAACATAAAGGTACCAAGATGCACTTTCTGACCTTCGGGACATGCCACTCCTCTGAAAATCTTTTCAACTTCTTGTAACCACTTTTGAGCTCCATCAGGATTATAGTGACCTTCAAACGATGGAGGGTTAGCCTTGTGGAATCGATCCATCACCATGAATTCATTTATTTGCATATTCCCTTGGCCACCACTGTAGCTAGTAGCTTGAGCAACAGCTTGAGCAGCAATCTGTGCAGTTTGAGTAGCAGCTTGCGCAGAGGCTTGTGCAGTAGCTTGAGATTCAGCCAAAGCTTGGAGAGCCTGCACTGTAACTCTTGCCAGGGACTCCAGAGCCTCAGCAATCGCAACATCATTCCTTCCACCAGCCATCACTACCTACATCAATCAGATAAGCCAATCGAATATAGTGAGACATTTGGGGAAGTGAGGAACTAACTTAGCTCTACAATACTAACACAATAATGACCATAACTACAAAATACATAACAGAGTACACAAGGAAACATAGCAAACACATAACACATTTACGGTCTGATTGGACAACCAGGCTATGATACCACTAATGTGACACCCTAAACCCCAAATAAATTTTTTTTTTTTTTTGATAAAGAGTATCACATAATCATAAGCATGTCACATAAATCCAAAATTTCCATCAAACATA
>NC_021162.2:23089815-23096727 GCF_000331145.2 Cicer arietinum | reverse complement strand
ATTCAAATTAATCACTATAATTTTACTTATTTTTTCAAAATACTCATGTTAGAATAATATTATCATTCGAGAATAGTCAAAATTATAAAATAAATAAATATAACAACAATATTTTATGTTAATTACTAAATATATATATATATACATAATCACAATTCCAAAATAAGTCTATAAAAATAAAGAAAATCAAACACAATATTACTACGATCTCAAGATAATTATTTATAGAATAAATAATTAAAGTAAGATATATTTAGAAATAATTAAAATAAGAGATACTTAAAAATGATTAAAATATAAATATATACACACTTAACATTAGTCAAACATATAAGAAAATATCATATTAATCATCAACTCACATATACAATTAAAATTGTATAAAATCTTATTCTTTAAAATATTACACTAAAATACTATTATTTAAAAAAATATATTTATTATTTATATCGCTCATTTAATATAATATCTATCAAACTAACACATCATAGAAAACATTGATATAATAAAAATTAGCCACAAAATTTATCAACAAATATTTTAAAATAATTTTAACATCAAATTAATTATTTAAAATCCTATTTAATTAATAAAATAGTTTCTTATAAAATTTAGGGTATTATACTCTATTTCTATGGGGTAATTTAATCAAGTCACTTTTTTTTTATATGGTTTTATACGTAATAATCTATACAATTTAGTAATATTATATAGTTACAATTACAAAATAATTTTTTTTAATTATATAACATTCAATATATTGAATAAAAAAGACATATTATAAAACATTATATAAAATTAATAAAAAATAAGTATAAAGATAAAAATTATAATAATATATTAATAATATTTATAAAATTTGTGGGACCATGGGTATGGCCTATGGTGGTCCTTCTTCTAGCTCTGTCTTTGAGTTTTTTGCTTAGTTAATTTGATTGAGTAATCTGATTATCTTTATAAATTTAAATATTTTTTTTTTTGGCAAACTCAAAATCTTTGATCTACATAAATTCAATTGATTTATTATTTGGTTGAGTAATTTTATGTTGTGCAATGTAATATTGTTGTTTCAGCATATTCATGCTTTCAGGATATACAACATCAATATATGCTTTCAGGATATACAAAAATTTGTGGGACCATGGGTATGGCCTGTGGTGGTCCTTCTTCTAGCTCTGTCTTTGAGTTTTTTGCTTAGTTTATTTGATTGAGTAATCTGATTATCTTTATAAATTTAAATATATTTTTTTGGCAAACTCAAAATCTTTGATCTACATAAATTCAATTGATTTATTATTTGGTTGAGTAATTTTATGTTGTGCAACGTAATATGTTGTTTCAGCATATTCATGCTTTCAGGATATACAACATCAATATATGCTTTCAGGATATACAACATCAATCTTTTTATAATTCATTAATGCAATGATTAGTGTCTATGCTCTATTTTACATTTTTTAACACATTAGTTATTACATGAGCATGAGATATATGCTATGCATTTAGTTTTTAATAGATTTAATTCGTGAATCCTTAGACTTAATTGAGTTCTTGTTTTCCTTTCTACCACGCCGCCCAATAAAGTCCTATAGCCTATCCTACTACAAGTCTATACCAAACTAGAATTTTTATAAAATAAATAAATAAAAATCATACTACAAGTCATAAAATAGTTTTTTGGCTTATTAGACTGACTTAATTAAGTAAATATAAATTATATATTTTATTATTATTATTATATAATATATTTTGTATTTTATGACAATTTATAAATTTTTTAACATTTAAGTAATTTAATTTTGTTATTTTACATTTTGTCACATTTAAATATATCATCATAAAAAAAGAAAGAAATAATATGTCATATAAAATTAAATTCTTTAAGAATTCGTGTAAATATAAAAATAAAAATAAAATTAAATTTGTGGACACATTAGTTTCTTAATCTATTAAAAATCGTTTCTAAATAATTATTTAAACATATTAATATGAAATAGACTAACAAGTCGTCCTAGACTTTCATAAAGATCAAACTCAAACATAAAAAATTGGTTTAAATATGTTTTTGGTCCTTATAAATATATTTTGTTTTCATATTAGCCCTTATAATTTTTATTTTTATTTTTATTTATACCCTTGCAAATGCTAACAAATTTTAATAAAGTCATTTCGAAATCTTTTTTAGTAAAAAAACTGTGACATCACTAATTTTGGATGAAGTGTCACGTGGTGACCGTGTGATTGTTGTTGACTAGACATTATTTAATATTTAAAATTAAAATTCATTTTATTAACTCATTTAATCATTTAATTAAAATTTTAAAACTAATTCATAATAAACCAATTAAATAATAAAAACTCAATAATCTTCATCTTCAACCCCAAATTTTTTAATAAAAACTCAACAACATTCATCTTCAATCCTAATTTTTTTATCTTCAAATCGTAAATTCTCAATCTATATCCAAATCCTAAAAATTATAATATCTCATTTTTCTTGCACAACACCTATAATTGAAATATTTAGATTATTATCATACTTATTTATCATGAATAATGAAGAAGCAAGTAATAATATACAATGACTTGGGAACGAATATAAATTCTCCTATTAAGAACAATTCAAAACTTTTGAAATAGAAAATTCTAGAATTTTCAAAACTTTCAAACAATTCAAAACTTTCGACATATAATTTTTTTGAAACTTTCTAGATTTAGAAACTTTCAAAATTTTCAAATTTGAAAACTTTCGAAACAATCCAAATTTTTTAAATGTAATCCTTATTTTGAAAATTTCCAAATATGAAAACTTTCCAAATTTTTGAAATGCAATCTTTATTTCAAGAATTTGAAAATTTAGAAAGTTTCGCAAATTTATAATTTTCGAAACTATCAATTTTGAAACTTATTATAAATGGTTAAAAGGGTAAAATTATTTTTTCATGTGTCTTGAGGGGTTGACAAGTTTAGGTATGGGGGTGCAGGATAGAATTATCCTCACAACATAAAAGTCCAACCAGTAATAGCCCAAATTAATATGCAGAAATAGAAAATAGTGCTGTAAACAATCGTCTGGTCCAAAATTCATTTTCTAATATTTCTAAAAGTCATTAATATATAATTTATTTTCCTTAACCACACTAGAAACTTTTTCTTTAAAACACTCGTTTTAATATAATATTATTTTTCCTTCACATAGATAAATCCAATTTTAATCAAAACTTTCATGCGCAAAATAATAACTTTAATTATTAGTATAACATTTTTTAAAATAATCACATAAAATACATCATCTTTATAGAATAGTCACATTGACCAAATAAATAAATATAAATTAATAATTATTTTTAATTACTAAATCAAAATAAATATGTATAAAATCTTCATACCATAAAAACTAAATAGAAATAAAGAAAATCAATATCAATATTACTAATATCTCTAGATAATTATTTATAAAATAATTAATTAAAATAAGATACATTTAAAAGTAATTAAATTTAATTATGGGCACACTTAACATTTGTCAGCATACAAGAAAATATCAAATTAAGTACAAACGCACATATGCACGTAGAATCGTCTAAAATCTTAGACATAAATTAAGAATGCGCAGTACAATCAAAATAAGCCAACAATAAATAGTTAATTAGTAACTTCAAAAATATTATAAGTAATCAAAAGCATATCGTGCATAACACAATAATATAAGTAGAAAAAAAATATGATATTGAAAAATATTAATACACAACGGACACGACTAACATTCGACTAATGAATCGACACTCGACCCACTCAGTCTGATTTGACAAACATGCTCTGATATTACTAATGTGACATCCTAAATCCCAAAATAATATATAATAATTTACAGCTGATTTTTTTTTTGTTTTTGGTACATTAGCAGCAGATAAAGAAAATACATTTTCAAGTAAATAAAAAACTTTTATAATTAATTTATGATATCACATTTCTCAAAATTCAAAAGAAACACTTTAAACTCTTTCCTCTTATAAAAGATGCAATCTCCATAAACTTGATTAAACTAAAATTTCTTAATTGAATTCCAAAAACTTACTAGTACTTATAAGATTTTCATACAAAAAGTCATTTCTAATAAAAAAAAATGGAAAAGTAAAATATAATTTACAACTCATATTCATGATATCACCTATGAGAGTGAGGTTTATCCCAACTTGAACTTCAAGACTCATTAACCTATAATAACCGCGAGGAGGTGAGTTTTAAAATCATGTTAATAGTATAATAAAAGTACGTAAGAAAAATACACAATTATTCATAAATAAACTATATCATTACACAAACATTGTTCAAGGAAATACCTCACATTATAAAGTCAAAAACACTTAAAGAAAATTAATACATTTCACTATTACATCAAATCATCTAAGAGAAACTATTATCGCACCCCGTACCTATTAATCACACCAAAACAATCACAAGAAAATGCAATGTTATGCATGAGCATAGACTCTACTTCCCAATGTGGTACCATTTTAACTATGAAATACTTGGTTAGGAAGCTTGATACTATGACACCATCCAGGTGGACGGACATTTCAAATTGATTGTGTCTTTGTAGATCCCCTCAACTCAACCCGAGACACATATATGCGACAGTCGAGGTAAATGTGTGTTGCATGGTAGCTGTCGGCATTTGGACTGATATCCTTCTAGTAAAGTAGGAATTCTCCTCCAAAATATCTCCAAGGTCTAACAATTTTGCTTTAAGGCTCAACAACAGATTGTCACGATCAAACTCATTCAGTTGTACTTTCCCGAAATCACTAGGCTTGTCAGACCTTACTTATATTATGACAAACTAATCCCCACTTCAAATTTTTTTAATATTTATTTTCTCCCATCTTTGGCCTATGATAGTCCATTAAGACTGTCATTTCAAACACAAATTGGAATCGCAACTATTTCACCAACTATGGGGTCACTTCAATATTCTCGTCACAAATTCACAACATCACTGTCGTTAATCATATCTCATCACATAAACTTATTACAAATTTATTACATCACTCTTATTAATTATACATCATCATAATCACATAAATTTAACAAATTAAATTAATATTTTATTATCACAAAAACACGTCAATATCACAACAATATCAAATATGACACATTAATAAAATTAAATCAATCAACACCTTATAAATATTTATATTTCACATTTTATTCTCACAATTTTCATATTTTCATATTAATTAATATATCCCTCAAAAGGCTACTGCCGTACATCTCAAAATTGTTGGGAAGTTTAGTTTTCCCGTTCATCTCAAAATATGTTATATTCATGAATTGAAACGTTCTTTCAACGTTTTCTCAAACACTGAGATTAATGGAAGTTTTCAACCGCAACTGATAAATTATATGGAACATAACAATAGTTGTTAAATAATTAATAATAATTTTAGGGAGTCAAAATGGAATCAAAACAATAAGAAAAACTGCAAAAAAAATGTCTCACCGACTCATAGGAGCTCTAGAAGAGTTCGATGCCAACTTTACTGAAAAATACAAATGAATAGGGCTTCTTGAAGGTTTCGACGAGAGAAATCCAAAAACTATACCATTTTTTTTAGATGACAAACATGGTGATCAAAATTGGCCAAAAACAACTCTCCTAACGAAAGAAACATAGTTGTTTCTCATGAAATGGAGCTACGATCGATAAAATTGACGCCAAAAATGAATTATGTGGCCAATTTTGTGTGGGATAGAGGTTGGGATAGATTCAAACGACAAAGAATTGGTCGGAATGAATTTGAGAGAAAAAAATTATTTGGCTGCCATTAGTATGATTTTCGTTTTTTTATTTTTTTTTAATTGCAGAAGGATGAGTGCAGATAGCAGATGTACAAATATGAGGCAACATGTGTAGGAAATAAAAGTTCAACCAGTAATAGCTCAAATTAATATGCAGAAGTAAAACAATAGGGGTGTAAATAGTCATCTAGTCCAAATTTCATTTTCTAGTATTTCTAAAAGTCCTTAATAAATAATTTATTTTACTTATCCACGCTAAAGACTTCTTCTCCAAAACACACTTTTTAACATAATATTATTTTTCCGTAACCTAAATAAATCTAATTTTAATAAAAACTCTCATACTCAAAATATTAATTATAATTATTACTATAATATTTTTTTGAAATAATCACATAAAAATGCATCATCTTTACAGAATAGTCGAAATGATAAAATAAATAAATATAACATCAACGATTTATATTAATTACTAAATCAAAAGGAATATGTATAAAATCATCAAAACGTAATAACAATATAGAAATAAATAAAATCAATATCAATATTACTAATATCTCAAGATAATTATTTGTAAAATAATTAATTAAAATAAAATATATTTAAAAATAATTAAATATAATTGTGTGCACACTTAACCTTAGCCAGCATACAAGGAAATATCAAATTAACTAAAATCGCACATATGCAAGTAGAATCACCTTAAATCTTATAACATATAAAATATTATTGTTTTTAGAAAAATATAAAAATATAATATTTGATATTTATATCACTCATTTAGTCTAACATTTACAAGATTAAAACATCATATAAAAAAATTAATCCTAAATTTAATTAACATATATCTTAAAAAAAATTTAACATCAACTTAATTATTTAAAATTATATTTCATTAGTAAAATAATTTATTATAAAATTTGGAGTGTTACAATATCTCTATCGCCTCTTCAACCAAGAATCATTCACATTGATCCCCAAAAGAAGACTCTTTTAAAAATTAACCTTTAAACCGTAAGCAAGTCAAACTATAGAAGACTAGACATACTAAAAAATAAGAATTAGTATAGATTCAAATGATTTAATCTTTGACCTTTATAAATTCAAATG
>NC_021162.2:23084362-23089618 GCF_000331145.2 Cicer arietinum | reverse complement strand
ATTATTATTATTATTATTATTATTATTATTATTATTATTATTATTATTATTATTATTCATTCACCCAATCATGTAATGATTATAGTGTATGTTTTATTATATATATATATATATATATTTTTTAACAACTAATAATGCATAAGCATGAGATATAAGTTGTGCATTTTTAGGGTTAATTGGCCTATCATTTCCCTTTCTCTTCCCCATGATTTTTTTCTATCTTTTCCTTTTCCTTCTTTGCCTCCTTTTCCATCATCCTTTCTTCCCTTGTTTTATTTCCCGCACCAACGGGCTTATTGGGATCAAAAGGTTTTATATCCTTGGTTCTTTGGGTACCATCAAGCTTATCTACCCAAACATTTTTCTTTGAGTCTTTTGCATAACCTGCAAATAAATTAAATTACAATATTTATTAAATTAATTATATATATAGTAAGAAAGTAATTATGTGTACATACATGATAACTATTTGTATATTGTATACCTTTTTTGGATGTCTCACTTGCCACAACAGATAAAAGAAACAATCCACAAAGGAAACACAAAATAAAAGCGTTGATTTTCATCATTACTACAATTTCTAAGAGTTTCATTGTTGTGAAGAATATGAATATATTCGGCACAATAAATAGGTATGAAAATCAAATGTACATTTAATAAATAATATATTATTTAATTGGCTTTCGAGAATATTGAGGTAAGAAAGGTGTTTAAACTTTGACAACTACGAGGTTTCGTGATAATTTCTCTAATAATAAACATATTTCTAGACTTTTGAAAAATATAATTATCATATGTAGTCAATAAAAAATAATTATTGACACGATAAAATAAACTTACTCTTTCAAATTTTTCTCAATTTCCTTTTATGTCTCTATAAGTTTTATTTATTTATTTTTGATTTATTCATTTAGTTTATATCTCATTAGCCACATTAACTTTTAAGTTATAATTCTCTTACATAAATGTTATTTTTTATAAGTTTCGTTAAAAAATATATTATGTGGCTGTTAAAATGTTAATATGTGTATAACAGTGTTGATGTGACAAAATAAAAATTAAATATATTTTTTAAACGTATTTTTATTGGTTTATTAATTAACTAATTTTAACTATTTTTAAACGTATTTATTTTTAGTATAAAACACTTGGTTATTAATATTACTATTCAGCTAAATTTATCAATATACAGATTTGAGAAGTTTGAATTTAAATGAGTACTAATTACATATAATTTATTTCATGTTCAGGTCAGTATGCAATCTAGAACTTGACAAATTTATATGAATATTGTGCCTAATTTTTCTTTATGTTTTTAATTACTATACGACCATGTATATTTTATTTATATGCTTTATAAATATAATTTTATGTTTTATCAAAGAGTCTAAAATTTGTTTTATGTATAAAGGCTTTGGTTTATTTTAATTATAATTCAAAATTTTATATAGCATTCACCAGATAATACATAAACATTATTAATTGCATTGGTATACTATCATTTATTTTAATATAATAAATCATACCTACACAATATATATTTAACGATATATAACTCTAATTTATTTTTAATAACAAAAATATCTGCCTATATTAATATAATCATAAATATGTATAATTCTAAATATATTTGTGGATGCAAGTACAAACAGTAAGAAATTTATTTATTTATTTTAAAAAGTAATTAATTTGTATTTGGTTGTTGTGTTGTTTTATTACTTCAACGGATTAATAGATATGGTGGTTGGTGAAGACGCGATATATTAAATAAGTAGATCGACTTCATTAGGAAGGGATGAGAGGAGATTTGATTTTATGACTATAATATAATGTGAGATGAATGAGAATGTCATAATTCTCATAGATTCATCATGGGCTTACGACCTATGGTCGAGCTCTATTGAGTAAAAATAATTAATTAAATAACATATGGATGGAAAAGTGGGGATTAAAATATAATATAGAAACCTATAGAATTATCGTGAATTAATTTATATCAAGATTGTATGATATTTGATTTTATGAGATCTTATAATAATTGTTATTGTATGAATGATTTGTATTTGAGCATTCTTGTTTACTTGAATGAAATTATAATTTGTTGGGTGGGCTCACTCCCCAAGTGGAACCCACTAGTTTTATTAGTATTAGTATTGTTATTATTAAGATAAAAAGAAAATAAAAAAAGAAGGTTTTAATGGGTTTGGCCCATGTGAAGGAAATAAAAGAGATTTAGAAATCCCTAAAAATTATAAGGAAAGAGAAAGGGTTTGGTTCCGGTGGTGGTAACAGGTGTGTAGCAAACTTGCTCCCTTTGATCTACAATTTTGATAGGTTATTTCTACCACAGAGTTGGTTACTTTAATATATATAGTTTGAGTTGTTTTATCTACTCCGAGAGTTACTTTGACATACCCACTTTAGTAGAAGGTTGTTATGGTTGATTGATGTTCCCTATTTTTATTAGGAAGACTCTGGTGTACCCATTAATTATTATAGTGGAAGTTTTTACTGGACTAGGTCTCGTGGTTTTTATTCTCTCAATTTGAGGGAAGTATTCCACGTTAAAAATTGTGTTACTCTCATATTTAATTTCCAACCAATTATTTTTGCTTTGTGGAATTGTATTTTCTATTTGGCCATTTATCTGCACAGGTGGGGGCAAAAAAATTATTCCGCATTATTCCGCTGACTGGAAGAAGATGAATAGAAAGGTAGTGGCGTTGATTAGGAAGTGGTTGGATCTTAGTGTATATCCACATGTTGAAACTGAAATAGATGCTAACAAGATGTGGGAAAAATTAAAAGAGTTGTATGAACGAAAAAATGTGCAAAATAAAATATTTTTGATTCAGAAGCTATTAAATATGAAATACAAATATGAGGATCCAATGGCAGAGCATATGAGTATTAAATTAGATGATGAGTTGCAAGCGTTGTTATTGTTGAGTTCCTTGTCTGATAATTGGGAAATCCGTGTTGTGACATTGACCAAGTCATCTCCAAGTGGAAAGTTGAAAATGTCAAAAGTTAAAGAGAACATGTTGAACGAAGAAGCTCGAAAAAAGGAGCATGGTTTGATTGGTTCTTCCTCAAAGTCAGAAGCACTAGTTACAGAGTCACGAGGGAGAAGTCAATCTAGAAACTTCCATAGACGCGACAACTCTGAAAGTCGTAGCAAGTCAAGAAGCAAGTCGAGGACTAGAAAAGAAGTGATATGCTATCATTGTGGCAAAGCGGGTCACATAAAAAGAAATTGCAGATTCCTTAAGAGAGATCAATCAAGGGAAATAGATGAAGACAAAGAGAAGAAAAATGATAAAGATACAACAACAGTTGCATCTGTTAATAATATCTACATTGTTTGTGATGATAATTCCATAAACCTTGCATGTCAAGATTCAACTTGGATTATTGATTCGGGTGCCTCATATCGTGTTACTCCTAGGTGTGATTTCTTCTCATCTTATAGTGCAGATGATTTTGCCAAGGTAAAAATGAGAGATGAAGGAGTATGTAAAATTATCGGTATGGGAGATGTTTGGGTTGAAACTAGGATTGGTTGCAAGCTTCAATTGAAGAATGTTAGACATGTACATGATATTCGTCTCAATTTGATTTCGGTGAAAGCTTTGGATATTGATGGTTATCACACTTACTTTGGTGGTGGTGGTATATGTAAAATCACCAAAGGGTCCCTAGTGGTTGCAAATGAGCAAAGTTTCACTTCTCTCTATAGGATGCCTACGAAGTTATGCAAGGAATAAACGAATGCAATTGAAGGTACATCTTCTGATTTATGGCATATGAGTCTTGGTCACTTGAGTGAGAAAGGACTCAACATACTTGCGAAGAAAAAATTTCTTCATGTGAAAGGTACGTCTCTAAAAACTTGCACCCATTGTTTTGCTGGAAAACAACATAGAGTTTCTTTCCATAATACTGGTCCTTATAGTTCATACTGGTGTTTGTATGATGGATAGTAAATCTCTTGGTGCTGCATCAAATTTTGTTACTTTTATTGACGACCACTCTAGGAAAGTGTGGGCATTTCCTTTGAAATCTAAAGACCAGGTATTTGGAGTCTTCAAGCATTTTCATGCAAGTGTTGAAAGGGAAAAAGGAAGAAAATTGAAATGTGTTCGATCAGATAAAGGTGGCGAATACAGAGGTCCATTTGAAGACTATTGTAGAGAACATGGAATCAGGTTTGAGAAAACAGTTCCAAAGTCACCTCAACATAATGGTGTTGCAGAGAGAATGAATCGTACGATTAATGACAGAATCAGATGTATGCTCTCTCATGCAAAATTATCAAAATCTTTTTGGGATGAAGCAATGAAAACTGCAGTGCACTTGATCAATCTTTCTCCTTCGATTCCACTTGATGGTGATGTTCCAAATAGAGTGTGGACAGAGAATGATGTATGTTACCGTCATTTGAGAGTTTTTGGTTGTAGATGTTTTGTTCACGTTCCAAGAGATGAGAGGTTCAAGCTTGATAGTAAATCCAAACAGTGTTTGTGGGATCCGGTTGACGAGAAAATTATTAGAAACCGACATGTGATATTTCTTGAAGACCATACTGTTGAAGATTTTGATAAAGCTGAAAAACAGAAATCAAATTCCAGAAGTTACATTGATGTTGCACCTATCCCCCCCTACATAAAACTCTTGTTGATGGAAGAGATATACAGGTAGATGATGAGAATGTAACTGATGATCATGTGCCCCACCATGATGAGCAGGTTCCAGTTGAGCCACCAGTCGAGTTTGAGTTGAGAAGATCTACTAGAGAACGTCAACCTTCTCAAAGATATCCTTCACATGAGTATGTGATGATCACTGATAGTGGAGAGCCAGAGTACTATCAAAAAGCTATTACAAATGTTGATAAAGAAAAGTGGTTAAAGGCCATGCAAGAAGGAATGAATTCCTTGCATGAGAATCACACATTTGATTTGGTAAAGTTGCCTAATAGTAGAAAATCACTCAAGAACAAATGGGTATACAAGATACAAAGATACAAAGCAAGATTGGTTGTGAAAGGTTTTAATCAAAAAAAAGGTATTGACTTTGATGAAATTTTTTCACCTGTGGGAAGAAGTACTCTATTCGAGTTGTGCTTAGGTTGGCAGCTAGTTTGAACCTAGAAGTTGAACAACTTGAAGTGAAAACTGCATTCCTTCATGGTGATTTGGAGGAAGAGATCTATATGGAGCAACCAGAGGGTTTCGAAGTCAAAGGTAAAGAGCA
>NC_021162.2:23064408-23084292 GCF_000331145.2 Cicer arietinum | reverse complement strand
GTAAAACTACTTCTGACCATTGTGTGTTTATCAAGAAATTCTCTGATGGTGATTATATTATTCTCTTATTATATGTGGATGACATGTTGATTGTTGGTCATGACACTAAGAAGATTCAATCTTTAAAAAAAGATTTGAACAAGTATTTTGCAATGAAAGACTTGGGTCTTGCAAAGCAAATTCTGGGTACGAGAATCACTCGTGATAGAAAGAATAATAAATTATGGTTGTCTCAACACAATTATCTTGAGAAGGTGTTAGAGAGGTTTAAAATGAGAAATTGCAAACCTGTTAGTACTCCACTTGCTACTCATTTTAAATCGAATTCTGATAAATGTCCTACAAGTGAGAAAGACAAAGAAGAGATGAAGAAGGTTCCTTGTGCATCGATTGTTGGTAGTGTAATGTATGCTATGGTATGCACAAGGCCATATATTGCTCATGCAGTTGGAGTTGTTAGTTGGTTTCTCTCTTATGCTGGTAAATATTATTGACAAGCAATGAAGTGGATTCTCAAATAGCTCAGAGGCACTTCCAAAGTGTGTTTATGCTATGGAGGTGGTGAACCTGTGTTGGATGGCTACACAGATGCAGACATGACAGGTGATCTTGATTCTAGAAAACCTACTTCTAGTTATATGATGACTTTTGCAGGGGGAGCTGTGTCTTGGAAATCAAGACTACAAAAGTTTGTTGCTTTGTCCACTACTGAAGCTAAGTACATTGCATCAATTGAAGCTTCCAAAGAACTCTTGTGGATGAAGAAATTCCTACATGAATTAGGCCTCAAGCAAGACAACTTTATGTTATTCTGTGACAGTCAGAGTGTGATCCATATCAGCAAGAATCTGACTTTTCATGCAAAGTCGAAACATATTGAAGTGTAGTATCATTGGATGCGAGATGCACTGGAAACAAAGTCACTCTTAATTGAGAAGATTCATACTGATGAGAATGGTTCAGATATGATGACGAAGATCTTGCCTGTGTCGAAGATGATATGCTATATAAAGAAAGCTGGCATGGTTGAGCAGTATCTTCCCACTTGAGTCGTGATGGGGAGATTTGTTGGGTGGGCTCACTCCCCAAGTGGAACCCACTAGTTTTATCAGTATTGTTATTATTAAGATAAAAAGAAAATAAAAAAAAGAAGGTTTTAATGGGTTTGGCCCATGTGAAGGAAATAAAATGGATTTAGAAATCCCTAAGAATTATAAGGAAAGAGAACGGTTGCCAGAGAAGAAAAATAAGGGTTTGGTTCTGATGGTGGTAACAGGTGTGTAGCAAACCTGCTCCATTTGATCTACAATTTTGATAGGTTATTTCTACCACTGAGATGGTTACTGTAATATAGTTTGAGTAGTTTTATCTTCTCTAAGAGTTACTTTGGCATACCAACTTTAGTGGAAGGTTGTTATAAGATTGTTATTGTTGATTGATGTTCCCTATTGTTATTAGGAAGACTCTGATGTACCCATTAATTATTATAGTGGAAGTTTTTACTGGACTAGGTCCCGTGATTTTTATTCTCTCAATTCGAGGGAAGTTTTCCACGTTAAAAATTGTGTTTGTCTCATATTTAATTTCCTGCCAATTATTTTTGCTTTGTGGAATTGTATTTTCTATTTGGCCATTTATCTGCGCAGGTGGGGAAGAAAAATTATTCCGCATTATTGAGATAGTTATTGCTAATTATCTCTGGATTTTTCCAACATAGTTTTACTTAAATGCGCCACTTGTTTGATTTCCTATTATGTGATTGATAGGACTAGATTGTGCATTGTGAGTGGTGTAGACCAAATATTGGAATTTTATTGAGATTGATTGATATGCATATATAATGATATACATTCTGAAGATTAATGTAGAATGATTGGTATTTATGTAGACATAAATTTTAATGAATATTTTGAATTCAAATTGAGAGTTGTTGACTTGTGATAATCAAATATGTATGAGATAGATATTGGAGATTTTTGGAGTTAAGATTATTTTATAATCATATATGAAGAGTCTAACAAACCTAGTGATTTTGGAGAGTACAATTGACTGAGCCTGATCGTGGAAGGCTACAGTCGAATCGTAAGGTAAGACTGGTAGACCTTGGGGGTATCTCTGATAGGAAATTTCTAGTGGATTAGTGGGTTATTCCCTAAGGTCGGGAGCTACCGTGCAACACATGAGTATCCTGACTATCGGGTATGTGTGTCTAGGGTTGAGTCAAGGGGATTTATGAGGACTTGGCCATTCATGAATTGTCTGTACACTTCTTTGTATCAAGACTACTAACCAAGTACTTTAGAGTAGAACGGTACCAAATGATGAAGAATTATAAAGTATAGAACATACATAATATTTCATCCTTGCGATTGATTTGGATTAACCTTTGATATTATATTCTTGAATATTTCTCATGCTTGTGACGACTAGTATCCTTAGAGTATCGAAAGCCGTCTTATCTTGAAGACTTTTATTATAGGTCTTTTTTGACGTCATTTTGGAATGTCTTTTTATTTTTGCAATTTCCACTCTGATAGAGATATCATGTTGGAATTATATTTGCATTTATTACTAAACTTATTTACGTGGATTTCAAAATAATTTTTTGTGAAATATTATGACTTTGAGTTGTTAAATTTGATGAATGTTTGGATTAATGTGACGTGTTAAGTTATTACATGATACTCTTTACCTTATAAAATATTTTTTTCTTGAAGAATTTCATCACTCAATGTCAAAATTCAAAAATTTTAATTTGTGGTTTATGGTATCACAAAGGTATAAATCAAACAAAAAAAATTACAAAGATTAAAATCAAAATGAAATATATTTGTAAAGACCAAAAATATATTTAAATCTAAAAGCTTTGATAGGCCACAAGCTAAGTTTAGACTTTAAATTTTATAGCCAAACAACTATCGCTTGACTGCTACATCATGCAATGTCTATAAATATAAAAAGTTTAATATTCCAATTTCAATATCTTCGTATTAAGATAATAATATGAAGATAATATAGAAATCTTTTAGGAGGGAAACTTTTGCTTCAATTTTTTACAACCTTTACATATAAAGATAAATTTACCACAAACCAACCTCATTTAACAACAATTATTATTAAATGTATCTACAATTTTCTATAAAGATGAACCGATGTGAAAAATACAGCTATTAAATTAATACATCATTTTTTTATAATTCCAAAATTTCCTTTATTTTAAGAAGAATTGTTTTCTTGAATTACTTACCAACTTTATATATATATATATATATAGTTGTACCACAAACCTAACTAATTTTCCCCCAATAATTATTAAATACATCTACTACTTCAATAACAAAGGACATTCCGCCACTAGCTCCTTATCCCACTCAAAAAGCTCACGACGACACTCCTATTTACAAATTAACTCTTCACTTCTGCAAGACCATATTAGCCATTGTTTTATTTTTATCCAACATCGCAATATAGAGTCTCCTAAATCGATCACTAAGAGTCGTCCTACCATCCATGAATCTATCTAGAAAAAGTGCTGATACCATTTCCCACCTCTTTATTACTACCCCCACGACTACCTTTCACCAAAGAAAAATATCCCACCACCACATTGAGTTAAGTCTCGTTTAACAGCGTTAAATTGGAGTTTCTTAAACATCGAACCCCTAAATCGCCTTTCAACTAAGACCCGCCTTTATCCGTTTCAGCCGATGTATCTTCCTCGCCTAAATTAATGAGAATAATGCGCCACCCTTGATAACCTACCAGGAACTCGTTTAATCAGGGGTTTCCAAAACAATAATATCTTAGGATTATCACCCATAAGCATAACCAATTATTTTAAACTTGAAAGGTGTGCCAGCCGCTTTACGATGTAATACCTTTACAACCTCCTCAACTAAGAATCATTCACATGGATCTCCAAAAGAAGAATCTTTTGAAAATTAACCTTAAACCATAAGCAAGTTCAAACTACAGAAGAATATACTTCATTTCCCTCGCATTGACCCACAATTTAATCTTGATAATCAATATCTAATGCTCACATCCCACTAAAGGTCTTAAATTAGAGACATTCCACATCTACAGAAATAGACATACACGATTTTAAGTGATTCATAATTGCACCACGCATCTATGTCACCTTCTTGTTACCAACAAACCTTCAATTTCTGTTATTGGATGTTGCATTATTTTTTGGATTAAAAAAAAAAAGAATGCAGCAGATAAAAACCTTCTCTCCTCCACCTCTGCTTCGCTCAAAGTAACTATTTTCTCATTCAGATCCAACTTATGTAACCCTACTTTGAACATCTAGATTTTTTCGATCAAAATTATAAATGTGCTAATTATTCCAACCCCTCAACACTTTCTTCACCCCTTTCAATTTTTATATTATAACGAAACCACCAACCCTCTACTGACATCAAATCCGACTATCTTTTATTAAATTGTGATATCCGTTAAAATCCACAAAACATTTTACGATACAAAAGGATTTAGGTTTCAAGTCTTCGTAAAGTTATTTGTGCAACATTCATCATCATCAATTTCATATCTTCTTACTCAAGATTTGCAGCATCTTCGACAAAAGTTTCAACATATTTTACTGTAACAAATCCCACAGGATTCTGTTACCTGTGAGATCACGAGGCACATCCATGTTAAATGTAACTATTTTATTTTATTTTTAAAATTTTATCTTATTAGCTTGTTAGGAGTTGAGATAATTATTCTAGAAATTGTTGATGATAGTTACTACTGTACTGGGTTGTTTTAATTTTTTGTAATAATATTAATAATAATAACAATAATAATAATAGTAACAATAATAATAAAAGAGAACTGTTAAAAACAAATTTCATGGCTTAGAATGAAATACTACCTTCCCCATTTAATACCATGTTCCCAATTCTAACGATAAAAATGATTAAAATAACATTGACGCTTTCCATTCAAAAACACTCTGCGAAGTTTAGAAGAGAAAAAAGGGAAGAAATTCAAGAACTAAATGAGTTAGTGATTCATCCCTCAAGTGTAGCAGATTTGGAGCAAAGACCGCTGCGTGAGGATTTTAATAACAAAATTCATATCGGTAAAGACATCACTGCAATTATATCTATGTATGATTGTGTTTATTCTGAAATTTGTGAGATTAAATATATACTATGTTGAAATACTTTTTATCAAATTGTGGAAAATAAATATGGTGTGATATGTTATTATAATGGTTATGTTGAACATATTCAAAGTGTGAAAAATAAATGTTATGTGATATGTTGTTATAATGGTTGTGTTGAACATATTCAAAGTGTGAAGAATAAATGTTATGTGATATGTCGTTAATAAGTTAGTCTCGCATTATATTAATGATTTATTAAAGTGTCCACATTCATGCATTCATTCATAGTTGTGTGGTGGTGCATCCATTATTGGTTGGAGCCCACATATCCTTACCGGGATTTTGAGTTAGTGGTGTTGTTTGGAAGGACCAACGAAACCCTTGCGGGGGAGGCGATATTCCGGAATCATTACATTGACATATAGATTAAGTAATAAGGTATGCATTGATTAAAGTGTGATTAGTGTTTTATAAAGATTACTGATATATTGTACCTCATGTTGGTCGTTTGGGTGAATTAACGTTATTAAGTATATGATTTATTTATATTTTTACTATAACAACTATATATGTATGCATAGTTGTTATGTGTTTGTTATTTGGAGATGACCCTTACATTTGACAGGACGTCACATATAGTGTTATTTGAGCGAATAATGTTACGATCAACCTAATAGGAGAAATGCGAAGAAGTACAATAGCATGCAGTTGGAGGCTCTAAGATACTTTTGTGCCGATGTTAGACTTGTTGGGTGTGTTTTCCACAAGTCCAAAGTTTATGACCAACTAAGATTATGCTTGGGTAGTAAAACATTAATAGTTTTGACTCTAGAAGTTTCTTTTGTTTAACACATTAAATTTACTTTTAGTGATTGTAAATACCTTGATTCATTATTTTTTTAAATATAACGAAAAATATTATTAATTTATTTTAAGGTAAATGAATATTTAAGATAATCATAAATAAATGAAAATGAATTTGGATTTTTTTACATTTAGAATTTCGTTAGTTAATGTCTCGAAAAAACGGGATGTTCTATTAACTATTTTAACGACTCTTATTTCCTGTATCCAACACCCTTCCTCCATCAAAGAACAACCAATACCATATAAAATTCACAAAAAAACCATTATAAAATACAAGATAAAAGTAGTATAGAGATAAAAAAAAATTATAACAACATACTAACATTAAGAAACTTTATAAAAGTTTGTGGGACATTTCAGTCCTTAGATTGTTTGTTTCGTTTATTTGGTTGAGTAACGTTATTTTCTTTAACAAATTCAAATGATTTAATATTTGACCTTTATAAATTCAAATGGTTTAGTTCTTAGGTGAATAATTTTATTTCGTGCAATAGGATATTTTGTTTTGGCATATTTCTACTCTTTGTTCATTTATGAGATTTAGTTTTAAAAAATTGCTTGTCCAATGGGTATGGTAAATCTAATATTTATTGAAAGAATTAGATGATCATGAATTTTATTATTTTTAATAAAAATTATTGTAAAAAATTAAAATTATTAATAATAATTCAAGATGGATTTTCACCTTAACATTTGTTGATAAAAAATAAATAATTACTTGTATATAAATTATAAATTAAGGAACTAAATGAGATTAAAGAGGCGATTCTATTATAAAAATAATAAATGATCACATATGAAAGTTTACCTAAACAATTATATGTGGTATGAAAAACATCATTATTTTTTTAAAAGGTATACAACATCGATCTTATTATTATTATTATTATTATTATTATTATTATTATTATTATTATTATTATTATTATTATTATTATTATTATTATTATCCCAATCATGCAATGATTATAGTGTATGCTTTATTTTATATATTATTTTTACAACTAATAATGAGTAAGCATGAGATATAAATTATGCATCTAGTTTTTAATGAAGTGAGTCTTTGGCCTTGGCCTTCTCCCTGACCCATGCCTTTTCCCTTTCCCTTTATTTTTTTCTTTCATTTCCTTTTCCTTCCTCCTTTCTTCCGTTGTTTTATTTCCCTCGTTGGGCTTAATTGGCTCAAAAGGTTCTATATC
Source organism: Cicer arietinum (assembly GCF_000331145.2). Lineage (NCBI taxonomy): Eukaryota > Viridiplantae > Streptophyta > Magnoliopsida > Fabales > Fabaceae > Cicer > Cicer arietinum. Next base: position 23,077,107 of record NC_021162.2, on the reverse strand, counting down.
TATTCCCCTCGCTGGGCTTTTCTCTAATCCTTGCCCTTGCCCTCTCCGTTTCCCTTTCCCTTTCCCATGATTTTTCTCTCTCATTTCCTTTTGCTTCCGCTTGGCTTCCTTTTCCCTCAACCTTTCTTCCCTTGTTTTATTTCCCTCATTGGGCTTATTTGGCTCAAAACGTTCTATTTCCTTGTGTCTTCGGGTACCATCAAGCTTATCTACAAAAACATTATTCTTTGAGCCTTTTGCATAACCGGCAAATAAATTAAATTACATTATTTATTAAATTAATTATTTAGTAAGAAAGTAATTATGTGTACATACATGATAACTATTTGTATATTGTTTACCATCTTTGGATGTCTCAGTTACCACAACAGATAAAAGAAACAATGCACCAAGGAAACACAAATTAAAAGCGTTGATTTTCATGATTGCTACAATTTCTAAGAGTTTAATTGTAGTGAAACATATGAATTTTGGCACAATAAATAGGTTTGAAAATCAAAAATAGATTTAATAAATAATATATCATTTAATTGGCTTTCGAGAATATTGAGCTATCAACATCTATTAAGCCATTGAAGGGTAATTATTAAGGTAAGAAAAGTGATTAAAGTTTGACAATTACGAGGTTGCTTGATAACTTCTTTAATAATAAACATAATTCTAGACGTTTGGAAAAGATAATTATCATATGTAGTCAATAAAAATAATTATTGACACGATAAAATAAACTTACTCTTTTAAATTTTTCTCAATTAGTTTCATTTATTTATTTATTTATTTATTTTTGATTTAGTCATTTAATTTATATTTTATTATCCACACTAACTTTTAAGTGTTAATCTACTTACATAAATGTTATTTTTTATAACTTCAGTTAAAAAATATATCATGTAACTGTTAAAATATTAATATATGTATAATAGTGTTGATGTGACAAAATAAAAATTAAATATATTTTTTAAATTAATTTTTATTAAAAATAAAAATTCAAAAAAGTTATTCTAACCTAAAAAGTAAAACTTAATGTGGTCATGACAGTTTCATCCAGATTAACCCTTTCTGTTTTTATTTTTTTGAATCGATCATTTAAATTATATTTGGTTTGATTTCTTAGTCCTTCTTTTTCTTGATGATCTTCACCTCTAAATCTAATTTTTCAAGCGAAGATTCAAATTCATACTTTTAGACATTTTTAGGTTTTAATATCATAATTGCTTTTAATTATATTGGGATATTTTGGATTTTTTTATTTAAAATTTATGATGAGGGTTGATGGTGAACAAGATGAAGCATTTGAGGAAGAGTTTAACTTGTTTTGTTGAAAGAAGAAAAAACATGTAGCTTGAATGCCCTCGTTGAAACCCATTAAAAAAAACTATTAGTTTGTGCAACAAAAAGTATATCATGAAAAATATTAAATATGGAGTGAACAAAAGACTCAATTAAAACACCAATTACTAGACATTTAGAGTGGATGTACTACGCCAGAAATTACATTTTATAGCGCGCTTTTATAGCGCTTATAAAATACAGCACTGTTGTATAATATTTTAAACATAACGAATGATATAACAACACTTTTTTGACAAGCGCTTTGGAAAAAGCGCTGTTGTAGGGTCATATAGGGTCACATAGTGCTTGCACATAATGTTTACAAGGCTTTTACAACGCTTCTTCCAAAGCGCTGTAAAATGAAGCGCCCTCACATAATGTTTTACATCGCTTTTGGAGCGCTTTAAGCACAAACACTGTAAAATATAACACTCTCACCTTATGTTACATAGCTTTTAAAGCGTTTCTTTGACAAGCGCAGTAAATGACTTGCGCTTTCACATAATTAAATGACCTATTAGAGCGCTTTTTATATAAGCGCTATAAAGACTTGCGCTTTCACATAATTAAGGGACCTATTAGAGCGCTTATTATACAAGCCCTGTAAAATCATTCACTTTAAATAAAAATAATTTACTTTAAATAAATAAAAACAAATTTAACCCTACAAACCCTCATCTCCTCTACTCTGCGCCCATCTACTGCCCCTCCTTTAAAAGAAATTGGATACGTTGTCCCATGTACTATATTTATAAATTTGTTGTTGTCACTAAACTAATAAATTGTTACATAATAAATCATATAAAATCTATTCTTTTTTGAAATTTGTTGATTTGTTCTATTTTGAAATCATATATGAGTAGCTTATTGGTATAATGTTATCAGTATAATGTATAATGTTAGATATGTGTACTATATTAGATATGTGTACTATGTATTGGTATAATGTTATCAGTAGCTTATTATTTTTGTAACTGCATTTATATAGGTCATATAAAATGGACCGGAAATGGATGTTTGCCAATCGATTTTCAAAAGGGTATGAAAATGGAGTGAAGGAGTTGTTGAGTTTGCAGTGAATAATGCAAAAGATCCAAATCGAGTCGTTTGTCCTTGTGTAAAATGTTGTTTTGGAAAACATGTTAGAGAAGATGAATTGGAAGGACATTTAGTATGACATGGAATTGATCAAAGCTATACATGTTGGATAAGAGATGGTGAGAAAAAAAAAGGAAACGTTAATTTTGAGAATGGTTCGACATATGCTTCAACTGATTTCGACACAGATACATATTAGCCGGACCGAGTTGAGGAGATTGCAAAAGCAGTTGAAGAAGATCTTCGGGATTGTCCTAAAATGTTTGAGAGTTTGTTGAGTGATGCAGAGAAACCATTATATAATGATTGTACTAAATTCACAAGACTGTCGGTGATATTAAAGTTGTACAACTTAAAAACGAGTAATGGATGGTCTGATAAAAGCTTTATAGAATTATTAAAACTCTTAAAAGATATGTTGCCAGATGATAACGATCTTCCCAATCGAACCTACGAGGCTAAACGAGTTTTGTGCTCTATTGGCATGAGTTACGAAAGGATTCTTGTGTTACGAAAGGATTCAACATGTAAAAAGAATGTATTTCTTGGACATCATAGATTTTTATCTTATATCGTGGGTGGAGAAATGCATTCAATGGAAAATTAGAGGAAGATAAAGCTCCTTTAGCACCGACTGGATATCAAATACTTGAAAAAGTATAATTTTTGACCAATAAATTAGGCAAACCTTTTGCGGGAGAGCTGGTCAAAACTAGGTGAAAGAGAAAGTCAATTTTCTTTGAATTGCCATATTGGTAGTCATTGTATATAAGACATTTCCTCGATGTGATGCATATTGAAAAAAATGTGTTTGATAGTGTTATTGGTACGTTACTCAATGTTCCAGGAAAGTCTAAAAGATGACATCAATGCAAGATTGGACTTGCTCGATATGGGAATAAGAAATGAATTGGGTCCCATAAAGAAAGGAAATCGCACATATCTACCTCCTGCTGCTCAAACTCTATCTAGAAAGGAAAAAATTATTTTATGTAAATTTTTACACGAAGTTAAAGTTCCAAAAGGACACTCTTCAAACATTAAAAATTTAGTTTGTATGAAAGACCTCAAGTTAAGAGGTTTTGAAGACCCGTGATTGTCATATTCTAATGGAGCATTTGCTACCAATAGGTATACGTTCCATTTTACCAGAAAAAGTTTGACGAGCTATAACTAGATTATGTTTCTTCTTCAGGGAAATTAGTAGTCAAGTGATCGATCCTAAAAAATTACCGACATTGCAGAGGGAAATTGTTGTTACTTTGTGTGAGCTTGAAATGTATTTCCCACCCTCGTGTTTTGATATAATGGTTCACCTTACTGTTCATCTTGTTAAGGCGACACAATTTTGTGGGCCAACTTATATGAGATGGATGTATCTGATAGAACGATATATGAAAATATTAAAAGGGTACGTAAAAAGTAGAAGTCGACTAAAATGTTGTATTGTTGAACGGTACATTGTCGAAGAAGCTGCTGAATTTTGTACTGAATATTTGTTCAATGTTGAATCCATAGGGCTTCCCATGTCTCGTCATTCGGGAAAAATATCAGGAGAAATGTTAATTGGAAAGAGACTAATGAATATATCAAGGACAGAATGGGAGCAGACACAATTGTATGTTATGCACAATGATGATGAGGTTCAATCGTATGTTACAACACACATGGATCAGTTATCTAGTTTGAACATGAATAGGAATCAAAATTCGATAACTCAAGAGCACAATTGAAGTTTTATAACATGGTTAAATAATCACATAAAGTCAAAGTTTTATATAGACCTCGGATCAATTTCACAGAGATTGAGGTGGCTAGCAAATGGTCCGAGTTACCACTCTAGACCTCGACTACACATTTTATACCAAAGAACAAGATGATCAAACTACTATGCAAAATATCGGAGTCACTCTCGTAGCTGAAGCGATGCATATCTCAAGTGCAAAAGACAAAAACCCAATATATGCATATCTATCATATTTTGGGGTTATCGAGCGCATATGGGAGTTAGACTACACAATGTTTCGTGTTCCCATATTTGGTTACAAGTATGTCGATAATAATAATGACGCTCGGATTGATGAGTCAGGGTTCTTGCTTGTCGATTTTAATAGGATGGGATACAAAGATGAGCCTTTTATTTTAGCGTTGCAAGCTCAACAAGTGTTTTATGTCATTGATCGTGTTGATGATAAACGGTCAGTTGTCCTATCAACCGATAAAATAAGTGATGATAACAATAATGATGAAGATGTTGGTAATAATCTTTTCTTTGCAACATCACAACCACATGAAATTGATTCAACTAATAATGGTTTATATCTTAGAGATGATCATGATAAGGGAATTTGAATTAATCCATCATTTTGTATCGTTAATGGACAAACAAATGTGAATCCCACCAAGAAAAGAAGAAGGGCATCTTAATATTTTTAATTGTTTTATATAAGCCATGTAATTTGAACTAAGTTCATGTAATTTAACTGTTTGATCTGCCATTATTGAACATTTTAGTATTTAGCTTGAACTGTATTTGATTTTCTGCTTATATTGAACTTGAAAAAGCTTTGTTTGAGTACCAATATGAGTTGATCATGTAATTTAGCATTGTTATATATATATATATATATAGATATTTAACTAATTATTTGGAAAAAATAAAATCCAAATATACGTAATTTTACAACGCTTTTGTCAATAAGCTCTATAAAAGCCTTTAAAAAAAATAAGGAGGTCACAAAGCTTTGTTTTATACTAAGTTAAAGAAGTCTTTTAAAGAACTTGCTGAAAAAGCGCTATAAAAGGCGTCTGTTATATAAGAAAACAAAGAGGTCTTTTAAAGCGTTTTTGGACAAGTGCTTTAAAAGGCTGTTAAAAAATAAAATAAGGTGGCCTTTTAAAGCGATTTTGGACAAGCGCTTTAAAAGGCTGTTAAAAAATAAAATAAGGAGACCTTTTAAAGCGCTTTTGGACAAGCACTTTAAAAGACTTTAAAAAAATAAAATAAGGAGGTCTTTTATAGCGCTTTAAAAGGCTTCTAAAAAAGTGCTGTAATAGACTTTTAAAAATTAAAATAAGGAGGTATTTTATAGCGCTCTTTAAAAAAAGCGTTGTAATAGAGTTTTATATATAATAGTAAACCGCTTCAGTTTCCTCTTCATTACGTAAACTTCACTACACTTCAGTATCATCCTCCTTCTCATTACGAACCATTTGCCAACCCTATGAACCATTTGCCAACTAGTTTCCTCTCCATTGTGAACCATCTCCATCTTTGTCCTACGAACATTATTACGAACACTCATTATAAACTACGGACCCTTATTACGTATTTCTTCGAATCCTCATTACGTATTTCTACGAACTGTTCGCATTCTCACTTTTTCTTCTTTAACGAAGTCATATTTCTTCGCACTCTTCAGGTATTGTATTTATTAATTTATTTTTAAATGCATGTTGAACTTATACTGCTACTTACTTAGACTACTGCATGTTGAACTTGTTGAAGTTATACTGAACTACATGTTGAACTTGTTGAAGTTATATTGAACTGCTTGTTGACTTTGTTGTCAATAAATGGATTCTAACAAGGCTTTGGATCGTCAAAATGAGGAAGTTGTCAACACTAAAACTTTTGAAAATGAAGTTAAATGTGGTGCCACCATTATGCAAAATGTCATAAAAGCAAGAAGTAATGGCATAAAATTTGAGTTATATATATTATACTTTGTTTGCTGTTTATTTTTTATCTTTTTTGAAAGCATGTACTTACTATTTGAGTTTATTAGGTGGGATGGAATGAAAGCATGTATTTACTATTTGGTAAGTTATATCAGTGCTGTTGTTCGTCAGAATATGCCAATTACAATTGACGATTGGAGAGATAAGGCTTTGAAGGATGCAAAAGATATAATATGGAATACAAAAGTAAGTTTTTTACTCCACTTTTTTTTTACTTATAATTTTTCCAATGAAATACGTTACTCAATCTATATCTTTATTTGGTTTGCAATCTGCTTTTGATGTTGATGAGGTGAGAAAAACTTGCGTGCTTTAGAGTTGCCGGAAAAATACATCGGGGATTTATATCTCATCTGTCAAACTGCTACCTAAGAGATCATGATGGAAATATGAATGTTGAAGCTTCAAAAATATATAAACACTGTATATCAAATGAAGAATGGAGTGCATTCGTAGCTAAACGTGCAGACCCTGGGTTTGTGGTAAGTCATTAATTTATTAGCATTTGTGTTTTATTATTCATATTCATAGCGTATTTTAAATTTTTAAACAATTTTTATTTTTTATATATATAATATAAGTACGGAAAATTGCAAGAGGGCCAAAAATCCAACACATCCATACAAAAAATCTCGTATGGGATATGCACCTTTAGAGCAAAAAATTATAAGTAAACATCACTTTTATATAATGTGGTACATTATAAACTATAGTTTCTAACTAATATTTTGTTTATGATCTTAACGAATAACTTTTGTTTATGTCCTAAAGAATAGCTACAAGAGACCCAATCCGATCAACCATTGGGTCATCATATTTTGTGGAAGGAGGCTCGTGTAAATAAAGATGGAGTTGTTGATAACGAAAATGTTCAAAAAGTGATACAACTTTGTGTAAGTATATTATCACTTTAATATTTTATATTTTAGAAGAATCTAGAACAAAGTTCTGAAAATCAAGAGGAAAACAAACAAGTTAGTTGCAGAGAAATACTCGGTAAAGTATTTAATGTTCCTAAATATTCCGGTCATGTGAGGGGGAAAAGATTTGGGGTAACTCCAACCCGCTATTTTTCACAAGAGAAGCGCCCAAATCCATCTAATGAGGAAGTATTAGAGAAGCTCAAAGTCCTAACAGAGCAAGTGGCATTCTTGGTGAAAACAAATAAAGAAAAGAAACTTCTAGATCAGCTCCAACGTGAAATACAAATAGAGAGTGAAAACGCTAGTTGCAACATTGGTCTTAAAAGTCTTCCTGAGGTAATTAATTATTTAATAAAATAAGAAATTCATTCAACCTAATTGTTTCACATACTTATGTATTAACCATTGATTTAGGGTGTCTCTACTTGCGTGCTATATTTATCCTCCCCTACTCATCACAAGGTTGGAAAAGGAACATTGTACAATACTTTGGGAGAAGTATTGCACAACACTCTAATCCCTGTCGGCCATGTCAAAGTACCACCCGTGATTGTTTTTGAACCTAATGTACCGTTGCCTATACCGGACAACGATGGAGATATGAAGCATTTGAGAGAAGCAATAGGTAGTTACGTGGCTTGGCCCAAAAATCTTGTTGCCCTTGATAAGGTATGTTTAATTGAAACGTATGTTTAATTGATTATATTTAATTGCTGATTTTTTCCGATGTTAACTTTAATTTCACATTTATTTAGATTCATACAAAGTCTAAAGGGAATGACAAGAAGATTTCTCACAACGAGTCAGTCACGTCACTTGAAAAGGTTTGTCACATTTATTCTGGCAAGTTGGTCATTTTTTTCATATTCAATTAACTAACAAACTAATTAACATCATTTTTTTCGAATTCAATCAAAACCACCTGCACAAAAAAACTACCAGAATAAAGCCGCACCACAACTAGATGTTCGTGGTAAAAATAAAGCTGACAACCTTCAAAAATTGGAGGGTAATAAAGCTGCCAAAATTCAAAAACTGGATCGGGGTAAATTCGCTGCTGCTCCTAAAATAAGTCATCCACGCCTTGCTCGATTTGGGTCGTGTCTTGACATACAAGCAAAAAAGAATATGGACAGCAACGATTCACATATCATAAGCATGGAGGAAGCTATTTTCGGAGATGGGTATGAAGAACTAGTTGAAAAAGAGCACATATACGAACTTCTCAATCATAAGGAGCTGAGTGCTACTGTCATCAGCTTATACATTAGGCAAAATACTTTATTTAAGATAAAAATTACTTTTAATTGCATTTATTGGTAACTAATTTAATTTATTGGTAATAAATCTAATTTTACATTTTCAATGAAGGTTTTTGTATAAGAAGTTGGTGTGCACACACGAATTGTCAGATAGATTTTCATTCTTATTTCCGCATAAGCTTTCAATGTTTAAGCTCGATTCAGTTAATATAAAGAAATATGTAGTAGATATACTATTGGGAAATAAAGAGAAGGATAAGTTGTTCCTTGCACCATACAATTCAGGGTAATTATATATTCTTTATTTATATCTTTTTTAATTTATGAGATCTTAATTTATTAGTTGTGTAAACAAAATTGTCAACCAAATTTTTGTTGTTGTAGGGCACATTGGGTGGTGTTTGCAATCAATGCAACCTCTGAAGTTATATACTATTTAAATCTCTTGCACGGCCATTACAACAATCACTCGGATATAAAGACTATCTTCGACACGTAAGTAATATTCATTTATTTCTTACATATATATATACATATATATATATATATATATATATATATATATATATATATCCAGATTATTTTATATAACCTAAACACACTTTCTGATGCACAAGATTAGTTGTTAGCTGCAAGTGCAAAGCATACTTAATTTGCATAATTTAAATAAGAATACGATAAGGAAAAACGGAATATAATTAAAACATTCTAACAAATAATTACAATGGAATCTTGTTTTTGAAAACTGAAAACGAAAAATACAAAATAAAAATATAGGAGACACTCAAGAAACTCTGAAGATTTCTAACAGAAGCTATCTTGATGTATTCCACTCTGCCTTGAACTGAAGACAAGCCTTCCTTATATAGGGAAAGGGTCCTGCTTTTACAGCTTTGGTGTAGTGGAGGAAATGATGAGATTCCTTCTAAAATCCATTCTTCAGGAAGATCAATATCTTTCCAAAGGATAGTTTTTGGAATAACAGTGTTTGCTTTTGTTAGATCAGTTTGTAAAATTAGTGTTTCGCCCTTTTTGTTTTCAATATTTTTTGTTGCCGTAAGGGCTGAAAACATTGCTTTGTAATGGACTCTGTAAATAATAGCTACAGAAATAGATCCTTCTATCATTTTGTAATTATGAGTTTTGATTTGTAACGTGAGAGAATTTGCAATGTTTGGGTCTTTTAAAGACAAAGAAAAATTTGGATAACATCCAAACCAAATTGGTCCTTGACATAGACTAGATTCAACTGTACTTATAATTGAATCTTGAAAATTCAAGAACCTTGCATCCCGTAGGACACATAGGATTGAAGTGTTTAATCCTTCTCTTGTTAGAGGTTTTATACCAACTTGAACAAGACCTATATGTATGAAGTTATAGTTCCTGTCAGCGTGTTTTTTGAGCGTTTTTGAAGAAAGAAGATTTATTGTTTCAAAAGGGTTAGAAAGAGTAACATCACGTTCCTCCGTTTTGATAACATAATCGGTTTTTAATAGATTTTTGAAAAGACTAGATACATAGACCTCATCTTTTTTGATTTTTGGGATTTGCCAAAAGTTTATAGATTTTTGGAAGTCTTCAATAATGATTTCTTCACTATTGATAGGTTCCCTTTTTTCTGGGAAGTTTTGGGTTGAAGGAGTGGAGAAAGAAGAAGTTCTACAAAAGAGATTAAACACGGGACTTACAACCCAGAAACTATTATTCTTCAAGATAAACTTTCAAGATTTTAAATATTTATAACCAATTTTATATAACCTATTCCCCCCCCAAGTCTGATACCAACGAACGTCCTGGATCAAAGGGTCACCGACAATAGGAAAGATACCAGATTATCAGTTGTTGTTCTAACAGTTGCATACGATTTATGGCGTTTATTAACTCAACAAAACAAAACCATACCCATAAACCACGAAAATTAAAACATGGTAAATCGTCAAGGAAGAAATCTAATTTGGTTGTTTTTAGGAAAACAAATTGGAAAACAACAAAGAAAAAACAAAAGTTCATACTAAACACACTTTCTGATGCACAAGATCAGTTGTTAGCTGCAAGTGCAGAGCATACTTAATTTGCAGAATTTAAATAAGAATACGATAAGGAAAAACGGAATATAATTAAAACATTCTAACAAATACTTACAATGGAATCTTGTTTTTGAAAACTGAAAACGAAAAATGCAAAATAAAAATATAGGAGACACTCAAGAAACTCTCAAGATTTCTAACAGAAGCTATCTTGCTGTATTCCACTCTGTCTTGAACTGAAGACAAGCCTTCCTTATATAGGGAAAGGGTCCTGCTTTGTACAGCTTTGGTGTAGTGGAGGAAATGATGAGATTCCTTCTGCTTTCGGTGTCATGTTTGGATTCTAGTATGAATGGCAGACAAGTGCCCGGGGATTTTGCTTTTCAGAAAATATTCGTTTTTTCTGATAATAATTTATTTTTTTTAAGTATGGAATCGAATTTTGGGCCGAGACTTAATACATTTACCTATTTTTTGTGAGGTCTAATTTTGGGCTTAACCCAATACATTACATAGTAGACTTTTTTTTTTGTTGGGCCTTCAATTAGTTGGGCCAATGTTTCTTATTTTATAGGGGTGAAGATACAAAAACAATCATCTTCATTGTCATCTCCCATGTCCATTGAATTTTCGGAAGCAGCTGATGAGGAAACCTTTGACGAATCGGTCTTGCTTTTCAAAAGCTGGGCCATAATCTCAAAGTATTCTTCTACAGTCTTGGCTACTGCCAATTGTGTTTGAGCAAATGATTTTTGAGCTAAGAATTGTGTTTGCATTGTTTGAGGTTCTTGCATTCCTTGTTTTTGAAGCCATGTGGATACGGCTTGCCTTTTGATATTCTGAGGGATGGAAAATTTTGTCCACCATCTAGTTTTGAATCTTCTAATGAGGATTGTTTGTACCTGTTGTTGGTTTATTTCAAAATACCAGGCTGTTACCCACGGTAAGAAGAATTTTGTGGATAAAAGAATCAAGGGGTGGAAAATGCGTTCTCTGTCTGTAGGTTTGTAGTTGGTTTTGAATAGTTGGAAGCTTTCGTGGACTTTCGGATAAAGAATTTCTGGGGTTGAACCATAAAGTTTCCACCAATGAGAAAACCATTGAGGGATTTTTGATGGGTTCATGGTGAGGTTAAAGAAAAATAGCCCAGTATGACTAAATTTTTGGTTTTGAATGAGGAAAACATTATACCAGGCTTGTTGGTAGTCCCAGTAATTGAATGTCCTACAGTGATTTATTGTGGTTTTGAACTCTAGTGGGAATCATTTTGGGGTATGAAGGTTTGATCCCCATTCTGATGGTGGGATTATTTTGTGTATTTTTGCGGTCGAATATGCGACTGGTCCTTCTTTTGGGTTGTCCTGTATTGTTACAGAACCCGTTATTTCAAGAATAGATTTGTAGTAAGGATGGGGTTTTGATAAATCCCATGGTTTAAAAAACCAGCCTTTTGGGAAATTTTTTGAAATGACCAATTGAGGATTTTTGTCATAAAAGTGGTCCTCGATTGTCCAAATGTTTTGAAATTCTGTTTTAACAAAATACTCATATTTTGGTTTAAACAAGGTAACCTGAGATTCGTTTAAAACAATTTTTGATTTTTCTTCTTGTTGTAATTTTGAAATTATTTTACAGGATGGTCCCTCCTGTGGGGGTTTTGAAATTAATTTACAGTATAATTCCTCCTGTGGGGATTTTGAAATAATTTTTTGAGAAGGGTCCTCGCCCTGATGAAGATGGCAATTCAAGCGAGAGATATTCAATTTCTTTTTGGAGTCTGTGGAGTCTTGCAATTTTTTGAAGGTGAAGGTCTTCTTCAATTATATTCTTGATTTCTTGGAATTTGTCAGGTTCAACTGTTTGTTGGCTAGCAAGCCATTTTTGGATTTGGTTTTGTTCTTCATTTTCTTCGACGGCTTCCACCCAAGATCGGATGGGTTTTGCCGATGAAAGAGGTTTTGAGTTGTCTAGTGGTTGGTCCTTTTGGACCTCGATTCTTTTTGATTTTCTGGGCATCACTTAAGTCTTGTTTTGAAGAAATTCTCTGGTTAGAAAATCTGGAATTGAGTTTTGATCTCCTTTAATAAATTCAATTTCAAAATAAAAAATACTAAGGATTGCTTGCCATCTGGCAAAAATTTGTTTTGATGCAATGTTTTGAACATCTTTTTGTAAAACTTCTTTTGCAGAATTACAGTCAATTCGAAGTAAAAATTTTTGGTTGAGTAAATCGCTTTGAAATTTTGTAATGCACATGACAATTGAAAGAATTTCCTTTTTAATGGTAGAGTAATTCTTTTGGCAATCATTCCA
>NC_021162.2:23058530-23063803 GCF_000331145.2 Cicer arietinum | reverse complement strand
TTTTAAACACTACAAGTAAGTCAACTTCCTATCTTTCACATACACCATTATCATTGAAGGTCAAGCTCCCTCCCTGCACACAATCTCGAAAATTGTCTCATCCTCAAGTAAGTTTCTATCTCTTATCCAATCATCCCATCCTCAAGTAAGTTTCCCCAAGCCTCTAAATAGCAACTCATTCTTGTTTACTGATGCATGTGGGTTTTTCTCTTTTAAATTTGAATCTATGCTAAATGTATACATTATGCATGCACACATGCTTGTTTAAAGAGATTGAATGGGGTTAATGGTTGCGAGATTGGGGGCTGTTCATTCATTACTATGCCTGCATTCCAACTGTTTGATAAAATGTCATAACCATTACTATGCTTGCATTCCAACTGTTTGATAAAATGTCACAATCATTATTATGCCTGCATTCCAACTATTTGATAAAATGTCACAATCATTACTATGCCTGCATTCCAACTGTTTGATAAAATGTCACAATCATTATTATGCCTGGATTCCAACTGTTTGATAAAATGTCACAACCATTACTAAGCTTGCATTCCAACTGTTTGTCGAAATGACACAACCAAGGTAGACAAACTCATGGCCATGTACGATGTTATTTTTCCAAGATAGACCGTACCTAAATTAAGTAGCTCTCACTTGAAATATTCTGAAACTTGGGGGTGATTACTTGTTTTTCAGGATCGAATGGCAACCCAACAAAAAACAAAACGAACTAAGGTTGCAGCTACATCTTCCGCCCCACAACACGATGCATTCCTATTCAAGACTAGGGCAACACAGGAATACCATGCCAAACTCCCAACAGTCCACAAGTTTGTAAGTGAAAAAAATTTTCAGTTGGAAGACGGTGAATTTGTTGACATCCAGGCTATGATTGCTTCCAGAGGATGGGAGAAGCTGACCACATTTGTAACCACAGCGACCAACCATTCCCATTTGACCAATTTGTGAGTTACGTGAGGGGGAAAAGAGTACCATTCACACCTCAAGTCATCAATGACATGTTTGGCCTGCCGAACTATAGTGATTGCCGCTTTCTAGCTATGGAAACACAACGTATAAGACCCAGCAGTCAGGAAATCCTACGCATTTTATGCAGACCAGGCACAGATTGGGTACGAAATAGAGATGGCTCAGTTCGGAAATTACGCTCAGTGGACCTCACACCGACTGCTAAAGCATGGAGTACTTTTGTCCATCATACACTATTGCCATGTTCGAATGTGTCTGATATAACATTTCAAAGAGCATGTCTAATACTTGCTATCTTAAAAGGTGACAGGATTAATGTGGGCATGTTAATAGCCAAGGATATCAGGGGCACAACCATTCTTGATCCCCCAATAGGCTACTTCCATCACGCCTCCCTGATAGGCAAATTATGTGAGCTGGTGCGAGTGGTACCAAAACAAGGCGAAGAAATGTTGAAACCAGCTACTCCAATCACTGCCAGATGGATAACAAAACACTCTATGATTCCAGCAGACCATCCTTTTACCCCACCAGCAGCAATGCCAGCAGAGGAAAATACTGAACCACAAGAACCACAGCACCACCCTCCACACTCATCCCAGCTCTCTAACGAGGACAGAATCAGTGGATTGGAAACTATGATGAAACAAGTGATGATTGATTAGTGAGATGGACATGCCAGATTAGGACTGGGGATGACCAATCTCTATCGAGAATTTGCCTCCTCTCAACAGACACCAGGAGGCATGTTTTATGCTGATTTATTCACACCTCACCAGTATACCGGCGACCATAGCGGAACAGGAGCAGACGATCTAAACGAGGATCCGTGAATTGCTAAACTAGAGAAGTTTTCTTTCTTTTTTTTTTGAATTTTTTCTTTCTTTCTTTTTTTTTCTTTTTGTTGTTTGTCCTGTTGCTTTCCGTTTTCTCTCTTTCTTTGTTTAATGTCAGTGTATGTTGACTTTCTTTTCTTCATGTTTTTTTTTGTTTCTTTCACTGAATGTGTACTATGATGAAACAATTGTAATAACTTGCACTTGATCTTAAAATTTCTGTTTGTGATTTTGCAAGTTAAATTTCATTTCTTAGATTATGTTATTACTCAAGTCGACAAGCCTTCCTAATGCATGCATTCTTGATTACTAAATGGTTGTAGGAGGCTAATATGCCATCAATTTTTCAAAAATACAATTTTAACTTTACAGAAGCATGTTGGCTTTATTTTGATTGTTCATACTCTCTCTGTTTATCCTAGATGTGAGCTTTTGAGCCTAAACACTTAAATTCTTTGTTGTGTGATTATCCAGACATGTGTTATCCCTCTAGAACTTGCACCAATTCTGACTTGCATCACATGTAATTTATGCATACATTGAGGCAATTTTATTGGTCGTTTGAGCCTTTCTTACTACCCGATAAAAATGTTATCCTTTGCTAGCCCTTTTGAGCCTTGCCCTTTTATTTTGGTTATTAGCCACATTACAAGAAAAACACATGACTTTAATTAAATCACCTTACTTGGAGTTAGGTAGAAAAAATTCTTGTCTTGATAAAATTCTAAGTTTGGGGTTGCTCATGGAATAGCAACTTTCTAAGTTTGGGGTGGTGATTCTCAGAAAAAAAAAATAATAAAAAAATAAAAATAGAAAAATAAAAAGAAGAAAAATAAAATGAAAGAAGAAAGAAGAAAAACAAAAACAAAATATATCTTATTGGTTCTTCTGTCAATGTCTGAGAATCTCCATAATGAAAAGATGAAAAAAAATGGTAGAATAAGGTGGAAATGTATGCCTAACTCCAAGTGGTAAAGCCTACTATCCCAAAATGTCCTACCCTTACCTAAGCCTCATTACAACCCGAAAGTCCTCCAAAAATGTATGTATTTGCTGCATTGTGATTGCTAACTAGAATTTTTTCAAGCCTATGGTAGCGTGATGCATGTTCTAGGATTTGAGTGATAAATTCATAAACCTTTCTAAACACTTGAGAGAAATTTTGGTGAGATTGTGTGAAGAGAGAGTTGAATTTGATGAATGAATGTCAATTTGTACAAATCTTGTTGTCTGTATTTTTTAAAACAACCATATAGCATGATGAATGTTTTGTAGTAGCAAGAACTTTGAAATTTGAGTTTGATGTAATTAGAGAAATTGAATTTAAGTGGGCATTTAACAGGACCAAATATGAAATTAATTGTTGCTTGGGGGCAAGCAATAGATTAAGTTTGGGGTTGTGATGACTCTTCATCATATGCATATTTTCCCACTGTTTTAGTCTTATTTATCCTCAATCATCAGTTAAATTAAGGGTTTATTTAATACAATTTGTTGATTTTTGTTCTTTGAGTTAATAAAATGTTTTTTGTTTTGATTTCGTTGATTAAGTAGGAATTTGTCGTAATTTAACATTGCGTTTTGTTTTAGTGCAGTGCTGAATTTTGGTGAAAAATCAACATGACATATGTGGAGTATTTCAGCCATATCTGGAGTTCTAGATGTCCAATTAGTGTCATTCCAAGTGCTAATGAAAGCTAAGATCCATATCTACAACGTTCATGAAGACACCGGGACCAAATTCAGAAGCAAAAGATGCGACAAATGCAACATACATCAAACAGCAGATGAAATGCGCCTGGAGCGCGTCCTCGAGCGCTTGGAGCGCATTTCTCAGGATTTGACTCTGCCAACGTGCGCCTGGAGCGCGTTTTTCCGCGTCTGGAGTGCGCGACGCGCACCAGAAACCATAAAAACGCAGATTTTTTTTACTGTTTTCGGATCTTTTTGACTCTGGGGAACTTGGGAGACTTGTGCCCTAGCATAGAAACTCAAAGACGGCCGTTTCTAACGCGATTGAAGTAGTTTCATCAAGAATCATCCATGAATCATTCTTGTAATTCTTCTTTAATCCTTATCTTTTGTATCTCTGTCATGAGTAACTAAACCCTATTTGTTAGGGATGAGTGTAACCAGATGAAACCCTTATTTTTCTGATTTGATTTCTAGTTATATGAATGAGTTTATTGAATTATTTTTCTCATCTCTGTGCTTAATGCTTTTTATTGCTTGATCAACATTAAAATGTTCTACGATTTGTATTTTGAAACGGAAGTGGACTTTACAAATGCTTGAGATGAGAAATTCATGAATTTGTAGTCTAGGGATAGATGCAGGTCATGAAACCAATTAAATTAGTTGCAAAGCAATAATTTACAAGAGAATTTCTATACGGTAATGCTTAATTCTAATCTTAAATCCACTAAGGAATTAGGGGTTACTTTGGAATTAAAGGTTCTGTCACTAAGACATTAGGGCAAGAATAATAAAGAGAATTCGGTAATAATTCAATAAAGGAATTCAGTAACTAGGATCAAATTAGACACCAAGGTTGGATTCGAAGTGAAACTCATCCCTGACATTTTTCTCATTATAAAAGATCAATTTTATTATTGTTGTTAATTTCAAACATTATTTCAATCAACTTGGGAACCTTTTTGTTCAATTCTAGTAATCAAATATAATTCAATAGTAAAACGCAATCCTTGAGTTCGACACTCGGTACTACCGTTTTATTATTACTTGCAACGATTCAGTACACTTGCTGAAACGCTATCAAGTTTTTGGCGCCGTTGCCGGGGATTGCCAATTCACTATTGAATTAGTTTATTTACTGAATTGAAATTTTTTGCTCTGCAATAAAATTTTTGATTTTATTTTATTTTATGTTATTTTTTTTATTTGTTGAACTTGCTAATGTCATGTCTAGTGGTTTGTCTCTCCTTTGTTTGAGATAACTATTCGTTGTAGAGCATGGAAGATTATACTGATGATATTCTACTGCAATTATATGAAGAGTGTGATACTTGTCTTATTTCGGGTATATGTCGCATGATTGAGGGGCAAATCATGAGCCATACATTTTTAAAACATCACCCTCAGATCCCTCCGATGCAGCCTCTTAGGTGTGACTTTTGTTTGAAACAACTAATCCATTTTTCTTAGTGATCATTAAAAATGTTCTAAGATGTTTGAAATGTTGTTCAATAGTTTCAGAGAATATTAAGACATCATCAATATAGACAATGCAAAATTTTGAGAATGGCTTAAAAATTTCGTTCATAATTCTTTGGAATTCTGATGGGGCATTCTTTAATCCAAAGGGCATTACTGTACACTCATATTGACCAAAAGGGACCGTAAAAGCTGTTTTATACCGATCTTTTGGATCAATTTGTATTTGCCAAAATCCTGATTTCATGTCAAATTTTGAAAATACAGATGAAG
>NC_021162.2:23057915-23058428 GCF_000331145.2 Cicer arietinum | reverse complement strand
TTTGTTCACATAGAAGGCTGCACAACTCCAAGGCGACCTAGACTTTGTAATTAGACCCTTTTGTTCTAGGTCTTGGATTTCTGCTTTGCAATGTGTTTCAAGTTCATAATTCATTTGGATAGGTCTAGCTTTCGTTGGGATTTGTTTATTGGAAAAGTCATTTTCATATGGTAGGTCAACCATATGTTGTTTTCTGTTCCAAAAAGTATTTGGTAAATCTGAACAGATTTCGTTTTCAATTCTTTTTTGGAGATCTGAATTTTTTTGTTTTACGAAACTATTTTGTAATTGTTGTTCAGTTTTGAGAAAAGAAACATCTTGCTTTAGGAAATATAAATGTTTTTCTTTTCCTTGAATTAAACAATTTAATTCAGTTTTGTAAACAGAACAAGCTTTTAAAAGATTTAAATTCTTTGTTCTAGGTTTTTCAATAAAAGGGAAAATAATTTTGGCCTCTTTTGTTTTGCAAGAAATACTGTCGTAATTGACTGAATAGGGAGTTATCATGTTAAT
>NC_021162.2:23055701-23057645 GCF_000331145.2 Cicer arietinum | reverse complement strand
ATTTTGATTAAATATTTTCTTGTGGTTACTGTTCTTAAAACGAACAAGAAATCCTCTGGGATTTCTTCTAAATTTTCAATTTTGTTAGAATATTCTTCATTTTCTCCTTCTTCTTCATCCTGTTCATGGTCAGAAGAGGTTTGATTTTGTGCCTGGGAAATGAGGTTTTGAAGAATGTTTGAATCAATTTCTTGTTTTTGTTTAAGAGTTTTTAATTCTTGTTTTACAATTTTAATCTCCTCTTGCAGAGATTGAACTGTGACATGGGCTTGTGACTTTGTTCTTTTTCCTAAGATATTTGTTAGGTCATAAGTGGATTTAGGAAGTAATTTTGATGAGGATGTGGAAGGTTGACTTTGTTTTGACTCAAAAGTATTTAATTGTTTTCCTATTATCTCCTTTTGAAGTTTTGTATCTTCAACCTGTTTTATAATATCAATAATTAGTTCTTGATCCTTTGTTAAAACATTAATTGATTTTGTACTAGCTTCTGAATCGCCAAGAGAGTCGGAGGTTCCTAGTTCATCAAACTGTAGGGGTTTATCATTTTCAGATGAACTTATTTCAGAATCCGTGACAGTTTCTTCTTCAGAAGTTTCTAAAAGTATTGCCTCTATTTTTTGAATTATTTGTTCATCGATTTTTAGTTCATGGGGTTTTTTATTTCTCTTGCAATATCTTGAGATGTGTCCTGTTTGGCCACACTTATAACAAGTTATTTGTTTTGAAGTTTGAGGTTCAAACTTCTTTTGGAAGGGTTTTTTCTTGTAAAAATTTGGTTTTCTTTGATTGTAAGAATTTTGGGGTCTAGATTTTTTATAGAACTCAAGTCTGTCTGGTTTGGTGAAAGTTTTGGTGCGAGGTTTTCTATAAGGTTTCAAACAAGACCCATGACAGTCTTTCGAAATATTTGTCATAGGTATTTCAAATTGTTTACAAAAAGAACCTAGTTCTTGTCTAGTTCTTTTCATTTCCCATTTTAGATGTTTTTGAAGTTTTAAATCTTGACAGATTTTCAAACCTTCCTTTTGAGTAAAGCTAACCAATTCCCCATAAGTTAAATGGTTATATGGGATTTGATTTACCCCATAGACTTCTTTGATTTTGTTTCTAACCTTTTCTCCTAAAAGGGTTGGGAGTCATGCAAGGAATTTCTCCTTCCAGAAAGGTTGGTTTGAGTCTTCTCTTAGCATGACTCTGGTTAGGAAAGTATTTTTGTAATATTCGAACTCATGAAGTTTTTTACATCTAAGGTTAGATAAGAGTTCTGCATTTTTATCTTTTAAGTGT
The DNA here is from genome assembly GCF_000331145.2 of Cicer arietinum. Taxonomy (NCBI): domain Eukaryota; kingdom Viridiplantae; phylum Streptophyta; class Magnoliopsida; order Fabales; family Fabaceae; genus Cicer; species Cicer arietinum. The sequence continues at coordinate 23,056,355 of NC_021162.2, read as the reverse complement.
GATGGATCACCTATGAAGTGCAAGCTAATTGTGTGTATTAGTGTTGCAACTGCATCAGGTATTGGGTTTCCTATTTCGTCGAGGATAGGAATTCCTTCCTCTGTGGTTTGAATTGCGTTCAAAATTTCTAGGTGTTGAAAGGGTGTGAGATGGTAATCCCACCATCCTTTGAGTTGGCCTGAGAATCCTGCTATTAGTAGTTCAGCTATGGCTTTATCAGGTGTATTGGCTTGGGTTTTGTAAGCATTTGATGCCATTGTCATTTGTTGGAGGAGACTTAAGATGTTGTATTCGGACATGCCATCTATGTTCCATTCGTAGACAGTGTTGGCAATGAATTTGTATTGAGAGAGGACATAAGGTCTATTTTCAATACCTAAGTCTGGTGCTGTGACCATAGCTAAAGGTTGACCCTTCTGCCATTGAAGTTTACACAGGTTTTGTGGTTCGTGTTCAATTTCAGAAACTTGATCTAAAGTCGTAACTGTTTTCTCAAAGGTATCTTTAGCTACCATTGGTGTGGAGGTAGAGGAATGTTCTATCCTACTGAGTTGTTCATGTAAGGCTTGGGTGAATTCTGATCTGCCTTCCCTGAACAGTTTTTGACTTGTTTTTGAGATTTGGAATGGTTTAAAAACTGGGTTTTTTAGTTTT
>NC_021162.2:23040888-23055526 GCF_000331145.2 Cicer arietinum | reverse complement strand
ACCATGGCTAAAGGTTGACTCTTTTGCCATTGAAGTTTACACAGGTTTTGTGGTTCATGTTCGATTTCAGAAACTTGGTCTAAAGTCGTAACTGTTTTGTCAAAGGTATCTTTAGCTACCATTGGTGTAGAGGTAGAGCAATGTTCTATCCTATTGAGTTGTTCATGTAAGGCTTGGGTGAATTCTGATCTACCTTCCCTAAACAGTTTTTGGCTTGTTTTTTAGATTTGAAATGGTTTAAAAACTGGGTTTTTTTAGTTTTGAGTCAGTTGTCTCAATCAGAGGGATAGTGGAATTTTGTTGATGTTCCTCTATCTTAGTTAATTGTTTCGCAATTGTACTAAGATGGACATTTGTAAAATTATTTTGTTGAAGGATATTTTGAATATCCTTTTCCGAACTTTCACTTGGGATCTTGAAAGGAGCAGTTTCTACTGTTTTTTCTAGGTGTGTTATTATGATTTGTCTTAAAGGTGGGTGTTCAGACTGAATTTTTAATCCAGTTGCCAAATCCCATTATGCAGTTTTATTTCTTGTGGTTATGGGATTAACAGAACTTTGGTTTTGTTTGAAAGGGTAAGTATATATATATATATATATAATGGGTTTGTTAATGTTATAACAATCAAATTTATTTGATAGTGCTTTACAAGTTTCCGAGCTCAAAGGGGTTCTACAGTATCAAAACAAAAGTCAAATAACATCACATGAATTCCAATAAAGGTTTGAAATATATGCCTTTAAAATTTCATTAACAATCAATGCACAAATGTTTATTGACTTATATGTTTTATTTTATAGTGCCCTCGTCAAACTAACAACATAGACTGCGGATAATTCCAATCCAACATACTCTGAAAAAGATCTAACTGTAATATATTGCAAGGTTGTGAATAAGTAAATGTAATGAATATGTAAAGTTATATACTTCTGTGTTTTATTGAATATATAAATGTAAAAAATATGTTATTGTGTCAAGTTATATAGTTTTGGTTCTGTTGTGAATATGTAATGTAAAGTTATATAGTTCTGGTTCTGCATGTTGTGAATATATATGTAAAATTATAAAGTTATGTAGTTCTGTTGTTGTGAAAATGATTGTTGGATGAAAACTGATTGTAAACTGATTGCTGGATGAAAAATGATTACTAGATTAAAACTGACTGCTGGATTAAAATGATTTTGGGAAAAAATTAAAAGACAACGTTTTCTAAAAAAATGTCATATGAAACCTATTTATACAAACAAGAAAAATTCCATTTACAACGTTTTCTAATAAAAATAGAATAAGAATGCACTTATTACAACGCTTTTCTGAAAAACATAAGAATGCACCTATTATAGCACTTGATTGAAAAACATAAGAATGCACCTATTACCGTGCTTTTTAAAAAAAGCGCTGTAATAACGTGCAAAAGAATGCACATATTACAACGCCTTTTCAAAGAAGCGTTGTAAAACTAGTACAACAAGCATCGCGTTTTTAGAAGGGATTTACAGCGCTTTGTTATTTTAAAGAGCGCTGTTGTATCTTTTTAATGCGCTCGATACTGGAGCGCTTAATTTTTTAAAAAAACAGTGTAAATGACTTAAAGAAAATGCTGTAAAATACTATTGAAATTATTTAACAACTCATTATTTAATTCTTGTTAGAAAGATAAATTTCTCGTTTTGAGTTTTCTCTAATTCACACGGTCAAAGTTTTTTACTTTTCTATTGGAATTACAAGTTTTTTGTTTTATATAGGATTTTTTAAGATGTTGTAGAAGATCAAGAAGATGGTGGCCAGGAAGACAGTGATGAGGAACAAGATCAAGAATCGAGCTAAGCGAAAAATAGATTAAATTTAGAAAATCATAGGTGCATTTAGCCAAAGCATAAAATGACCAATATAAGAATTATTTATTTTTATAATTATCGTGCGTGTATTGTTAAACACACGTTAACATTATAATCGCTGTGTGACATTTTTTTTTATTGAAATCTTTAAAAAAAAAGACATTTATGCAAAGAAACTAAAACATAAAAATCTAATATTACAAACAACGTGTCACTTAAATGATCAAATAAAAAAAATTAAATGACTTAAGCGAAGAACTAGACTAAACATAAAGAACTAAAAATGTATCTTAAAATTCTTTATACCGTATGAATATGATCTATAATATGCAAGATTGTTAAAAACATCATAAATACACAAATAGTAGTATATATCTAAGGCAAATTTACCATTTGTCATCTATTAATATTTTTCTTTATCAATAACTTCCGAAAATTGTAAAGTAACGAAAAATTATTTTTAATAATTTAGTTTATACTAAATATCAATCAACTATTGAATTTTGGAACTTGCTACCTTGACAATTTTGAAGCTAGTATTATTTTTAAACTAGGATACTATTGGTAACTAGTCATTATTATAGTATATTTTTTAATTAAAGACAAATTGTGAGTTTGTGAAAAGTATCTACACTTCGGTTAAGGCTGACTATCAATCCATGCAATCAAAATATTGATACGAGGTCTCTAATTAGAGAGGATTTCAAACATTTTTATATAATATATTTTAATTTTTGAAAAACTGCATTGGTATCTTAATTTTATAATTTAAACACTATAAAATTTTATATGTATACATTATGTCTAGAATGAATACCACTCTTTATATTTACACCTTATGTCTATATTAAAATCCAATTTCCCACCACGGTGAATATGTGACAGCAGCCGGCGCCTACGAGACGCCATCATTCATCACTAAATGTTAAAATATTAAATCTATATGTTAGAGTTTTGTGATTTTAGGAGTTCAATTTTTAAATATGAACAAGACTTCCAAAAACATTGTCACGAACCTGACTACGATTATAACTGTGAGTTTCTCTTTATTATTATAAATTCCTCATATACTCTATTTTTACAGTGTATTTTAATCAAGCCACTTTTTTTTTAATATAATTTTGTATGAAACAATCTATACATATCTTTATACAATTTAATAATATTATAAACTACGATTACGGAAAAAAATTATTACGTTCAATATATTGAATAAAAAAGACATTAAAAAATATCTTATAAAATTTATAAATAAAGTAAATATAAAGACAAATTTTTTAATAAAATACTAATAATATTTATAAAATTTGTGGGAACATGGGTATGGCCTGTGGTGGTCCCCCTTCTACTTCTGTCTTTGAGCCTTTTACTTAGTTTATTTGATTGAGCAATCTTATTATCAAATATAAATTTAAATATATTTTTTTACAAACTCAAAATCTTTGACCTATATAAATTCAATTGATTTATTAATCGGGTGAGTAATTTAAATATATTCATGCTTTGACGATGTACATCATCAATCTTATTATAATTCATTCATGCAATGATTATAGTCTATGCTCTATTTTACATTTTTTTAACACATTAGTTATTACATGACCATGAGATATATGCTATGCATTTAATTTTCAATAGATTTAATTATTCATCTTCAAATTTCAAATTTTTTAATAAAAACTCAACAACATTTATCTCTAACTATAATTTATTTATTTTCAAATCATAAATTCTCAAATCTATATAAAAATCTTAAAAATTATAATCTCTCATTTTCTTTGCACCACACCTATAACTAAAATATATAGATTATTGTCATACTTATTATGAATAGTGAAGAAGCAAGTAATAATAAATCATTTGCACACATCCCAAAGAATCCTATCATTTAAAAGCTCCAATGTTTAGAGTTTAGCTGTAGCGAGTTTGATGAGATCCTTCCGAAGAATTTTACCAGATGGATTTTTAGGTATGGAAGATATAAAGGTCACTTTGCGAATTCTTTTGTATGGAGCAACCTGTAAATCACACTTGCATCAGCATTAATTAAAAGCATCCCATAAATATTATTTTTGTAGTGCTAATCAATTATTGGCAACCTTTTACAAGAAAAATTATGTAACAAATTTTTTTTTTGAAAAGGTAAGAAAAATACAATTAAAAATAAGCGAGAATATACATTTTTTTTTAATTAATTTGCTGTAATTTTATGTAAATATTATGATAATTTAACTAATAAAAAAATATAATAAATTGTTCTCGTATTTAAAAGAATAGATTTTCTATGGTACGTTAACTAATTTAACATGTACTTTGTCTTTAAATTGATAGTGAAATAAATTTATTTTAGAAAAAAATTATTTTTTATTATTTATTCATATAATTATAGAAATCAACAAATAATTTTTTAATTTATATAAAAATTATTAATTTGTTAATTTATAGAACAAATTTTCTATGATATTTTAATTTGTGAATGTACAATGGAAACTCCTTAAAGAAAATAATTTTATTTTGAATTTTAATAATTAAATTATCTCATCATTGATGTTACAATTCTAAATCATCTCATAAAAAAAACTATGCCATTGTGAAAAAAGTGTTCGAAACAAACCTGTCCTGCAACAAAATCCATAACTTGTTTTTCTGATATATTACTTCCAGCCTTCCTCACTACATATGCCATTGGAATCTGGCCCGCCTCTTTATTTGGATATCTAATATTTACATAGCACATACAAAACAGGGAAATGTCACTTTATCTGCCCACATTATGGTTTTGTTAAATTAAATCAGACAAAAAACAAAAATTTAGGTATGAAAGCCTTACGGTATAACAGCAGCATCTAGAATAGCATGATGAGTCAGCAACAGAGCCTCAAGTTCTGCTGGAGGAACCTGTAACATCAAACAAAATCAAGAGAACTTATTCCATGAGATTGACAATATTTATATTTAATCTTGTCCTGTGTGATTAATTCAATTTTTTAGTTGAATAGCAAGATTCTAACCTGATATCCCTTATATTTAATTAGCTCTTTCAAGCGATCAACCACAAATAAGTATCCATCGCTATCAATATAGCAAATATCCCCTGTTTTTAACCAACCCTCTGAAGTAAGGGTTGATTTAGTTGCCTCCTCGTTACTTAAATAACCTACCATTACAATGTCTTTCATGTTAGCTAAAATAACAACCATGATTAGCATCTATAATAGAAAATGAGCTTATACCTATTAAATAATACTATGAGCAACTAACCAATGCTTTATAGTATATTAACGGCTAACTTAAAGTATTGTACATCATAATTCCAAAAAAATGAAAGAGAAAATTTTATATTCATCCCCACAAATATAGAGAACATAAAGAGAAATGTTTAATAGAATTAGTAAAGTAATTTTAGAATTTGGATACAATAATAAAAATATAAAATTTTGGATATCTTCTTTTGCACATAATCAAAGTTCGACTATTTGTTTCATAAAATATATCAAATAGATCGATTTTTATTGACAAAATTATAATTCAAGTATTTCTTGGAAATCAAATAAGAGTAGTAGTATATTTTTTTAAAGTTATTGAAAATTTTGAAATAAAAAATAAAATAAAAGTAATATTATTTTAAAAGAAATTATTCAAAACTTGGTGTGGCCACCTAATTTTAAGGAAACTCCGCCGCTGCAAATAGAAGTACCTTTCATGATAGTGGGACCCCGGAGCCAAAGTTCACCTGTCTGATTAATAGCCAGTGGTTGAGCAGTGTCAATGTCGACAATCATAGCCTCCGTTGAAGAAGACAAAAGCCCCGCTGTGCCATACTTACGACTCTCTTCAAAACAGTTAGTGGAAGCCCCAACTCCAGAGGTTTCTGTTAGACCATAACCCTGAAGTATCGTAACATTTGGGAACTTTTCAATAAACCCTTCTATAACCTCTTTGCTTAGAGGAGCCCCGCCTGAGAACATCGAATGAAGGGAACTCAAGTCATACTTACTCTTAATCGCATCGGCGTTGTTAAGCATAGCCACCAATATGGGAGGCACGACTGGTAGAAACGATGCTCTGAATTTCTCAATCGATGAAAGCATATCATGCATCTCGAATTTCGAGATAACAACAATGGTTGAACCCAAAGCGAGAAGCCCCGTAGCGAACACTGCAAGACCGTATATATGAAACATTGGAACAGTGCATATAAACGTTTGTCCACGTTTTTCTTGTTCTTTACCGAACATTGCCATTTTGTTTTGAACCATTCCTATGAGATTCTTATGAGAAGATATCACACCTTTGCTGGCTCCCGTTGTTCCAGAAGAGTAAAGCAAAGTAGCTATATCGTCTTGGTTCACTCGTTCCCTCACTTTACTTAACTCTGGTTCTTTCTTCATCATTTTCTCCACTGTGTTTGATGAGTTATCTTCGGATTCCATGAGAATGATTGGAAGGGTAGGTGATGCTCCTGTGATTTTTGGAGCGAGGGGAGTAGTTGTGAAGGCAAGGACGGGTTTAGAATCGGCGATCTGCTTGGTGATTTCGTGTATTGTGTTGAGAGGATTGGTGGTGGTGATGATTGCGCCGAGGGACAAGACGGAGAGACACACCACCGCGAAATAGATTGAATTGGGAGAGAGGATGAGGATGACGTCACCCTTTCGGATTCCCGTGTTGGAGAGAGAGCAAGTGACGGCTTCGACGGAACGCCAGAGTTGTTGGTAGGTGATGTGTCGGCCGGTGGAGGCATCGATGAAGGCAATGCGGCCGTGATGGGAGCAGGAGGAGATGAAAGTTGTGACGTCTAAGGAGTGATTTGGAGGGAGTGAGTGGGGTTTTCTCTTGCTGTAGAAAATTGAATTGGAACTGCAAAAACCACTTCTTGGGTCGATTATTATTCTACCACTATTATTCCCACCCTGCAACTCCATATTTCGATCTTTATCTGCTTTACTAAGAACTACTATATGGCACGAGACCAATTTTGTTGAAAACCCATGAATTGTGAAAAATCAACGGACTATATTTATTGCATGTTTTGGTCTCGTGCCCAAAAGCGTTTTCCGTTATCTATACTCAACACTATTGTATCTATGAAAATGCTACTGGCTTATTTATAGTACTATCTGTATATATTGTCATAATCATCAACGTGATGATCCGCTTTATTTATTTCTATAATAATAAAGAAAGTTGCATAAAAATGTGTCATTTGTCAATAGAATTAGAACTTTTGAAAATATGTCACTTGAGTTAAAAATTCTACCAAAAGTGGATCATCATTTGTATCATGAAAATGTGTCATAGAATTTAATACTCTTACCATCTTCCTTGTCATTTTAAGAAAAAAAAATGAGTATGCAAACTTGATTTTACCATTTATTTTGATCGTAGAAGATTTACAAAAAAAGTAGAAATGATAAAAATATATGTTAGAATACACGTCAATTTTGATTTTCAAATGTTTAATTTAACATATTAATTCAGTCAAAAAAGTTTAACTTAATAATTTATTCTCTTTTAAAAAGTTATTTTTTTTGTAAAAAAAAATGGAGTTTTTTTTCTTTCTCAATCTTCATAGGTAAAAAAGCATTTTATTATTGTTTGTTTTATTTCTTTATAATTTCTATCCATATATCTAAATAATAAGTAGTATTAAATAATTTATTTATCTTTTATTATGTTGACCAGCTAAACCAAACATTAATGTTAACTACCTTTTGGCCAATAAAATGTGTTAAAATGATTGTAGTACTTCAATTTTGTCCGTTAAATTATATTTATAATATATGAATTTTATGTTGTTATTATTTTATTTTTATGGAATCTAAAGAATATATATATATATATATATATATATATATATGCATGCATAGATATTAATAAAAGGTATAAATTAGAAATAAAAATGATACAAGTCAGAGTGTTATAATTAATTGGAAAAATGATAATTTTATAACTAATACTACACGAAAAATAGGATTTTACAGCGCTTTTTTTAAGCCATTTACAGCATTTTTTTTTATAAAAAAACACTGTAGAATCGAGCGCTGTAAAAAGATACAACATCACTTTTTAAAATAAAAAAGCGTTGTAAAATATGCAGATATATTGCGCGCGCATGTTATGCATATTTTACAGCGTTTTTTTTTTTTTAAAGCGCTGTAATATATGCATTAAAATACACATTTTACAGCGCTTTTTCAAGTAAGCGCTGTAAAATGTGCACTCAATTATATGCATTATAATGCACATTTTACAGCGCTTTTTCAAATAAGCGCTGTAAAATGTGCACTCAATATATGCATTGTAATGCACATTTTACAGCGCTTTTTCAAATAAGCGCTGTAAAAGGTGCACTCAATATATGCATTATAATGCACATTTTACAACGCTTTTTCAAATAAGCACCGTAAAAGGTGCACTCAATATATGCATTATAATGCATATTTTACAGTGCTTTTTCAAATAAGCGCTGTAAAATGTGCATTTTTATTTTATTTTATTTAAAAACAATGTAAAATAAATTTTTAAAAAGCGTTTTTTGGTTTTTTATGACATTTTTTAGAAAGCGATGTCTTTTAATTTTTTTTTCCAAAATCATTTTCATCCAGAATCAGTTCACACAATATGTACACAAAAACAGAACTATATAACTTAATTCATATACATATTCAGATACTATGCCCTATTCATATACATATAACTAACATTATTACACATAACATAACTAGCTACCATATAATATTCAGATCCCTTGCAGCATGCTATTTCCCAGAAAATCAAATAATTTTCATTTCAAGCACATACTGACACCAATCTTTCTTTAATTCAATTAGATCTTTCTCATAGTATGTTGGACTGAAATTGTCAAAGTAATGTGCAATATAAAAATTGAACATAAATAAGAGAATCAAATATATACATAATTTATATATGAAAAACTAATAATGAAAATACCGTACCGTTTCTGAGATAATAGTTTGATTCCTATCAACAATCTCCTTCATGAATCTCAATACATAGTACCCACAGTCGATGTTGTTCGTTTGACGAGGGCACTAAATAAAACATATAAGTCAATAAAATATTTGTGCATTGATTGTAAAGGCATATATTTGTAAATAAAAATTTAAAGGCATATATTTCAAACCTTTATTGGAATCCATGTGATGTTATTAGACTTTTGCTTCGACACTGTAGCACCTCTTTGAGCTCGAAAATCTTGTGAAACACTATCGAATAAATAAATGTGATTATTATAGCATTAACAAACACATTATTTATACATTAACAAACACATTACTTACGTGTCGAACATAGTCTTCATATCGGAGTGATTGTTGTAATTGTCGTGCAAGGGATCTAAATAGTATACAACTTCAGAGGTCACATTGATTGCAAATAGCACCCAATGTGCCCTACAACAACAAATATTTGGTTGTCAATTTTGTTTACACAACTAATAAATTATAAGATCTCATAAATTAAAAAAGATATAAATAAATAATATATAATTATGTACCCTGAATTATATGGTGCAAAGAACAACTTATCCTTCTCTATATTTCCTAATAACATATCTACAATGTATTTTTTTACATTCACTAGATCGAGTTTACACATCGAAAGCTTATGCGGAGACAAGAATGAATATCTATTTGACAATATGCGGAAGCACACCAACTTCTCATACAAAAACCTTCAAGGAAAATTTCAACTTAGATTAATTATCAATAAATTTAATTAATTACAAATAAATGCAATTAAAAATAGTTTTTTACCTTATGTACAAGCTGATGACAGTAGCACTCAGCTCCTTATGGTTGAGAAGTTCGTATATGTGCTCCTTTTCAAGAAATTCTTCATACTCATCTCCGAATATAGCTTTATTCATGGTTATGATGTGTGAATCTTCGTTGATGCCCATATTCCTTTTTACTTGGATGTCAAGACACGCCTCGTATTTAGCAAGGCATAGCGGTCTTATTTTAGGAGCAGCATCGACTGATTTTCCTCGATCCAGTTTTTTAGCTGCAACTTTGGCAGCTTTATTACCCTCCAATTTTTGAGGTTTGTCGGCTTTATTTTGCTGTTCGGGTGGTTTACTTGATTGAATCTGAAAAAATGAGGTTAAATGTTAGTTTATTGAATCTGAAAAAATGACAAACCTTAGGGAATAAATGCGACAAACCTTTTCGTTTTTACCTTATGTACAAGCTGATGACAGTAGCACTCAGCTCCTTATGGTTGAGAAGTTCGTATATGTGCTCCTTTTCAAGAAATTCTTCATACTCATCTCCGAATATAGCTTTATTCATGGTTATGATGTGTGAATCTTCGTTGATGCCCATATTCCTTTTTACTTGGATGGTCAAGACACCCTCGTATTTAGCAAGGCATGGCTGACTTATTTTAGGAGCAGCAGCGACTGATTTTGTAACGCCCCGGATTTTGATCCAAGACATTACTTAAAAATATTTATTTTCTTTCAAAAACGACATTAAATTGTTTTTTTTTTAAAGTAGTCCATCATATGATCAATAAAATTTCTTTAGTAAGTAGTTTGATTTCATTTTAAGAAATAATACTATGCAATTTATGGGATATTATTATTCTTATAAAGACAATTTATTAATTGTAGAAAATGTTCACTTAAAAATGGAATAGTTCAAGTTTTTCCTAGCAGAAGGACCCTGCCTCCGCATTTCTATTTAAAATCGACGATGAAAATAAATAAAATTAAAAATTGTATCACAACGGTCTTATCACTACAAGCATCATTATTGTTTAAAATTAAATACATCATAATAAACATGTTAATGACTACATCATTATAAAAATTATAACTTTATAATTAAGTACTCTAAAACATGTATGGCATTGAAGAAGGTATGGTTATAAAATATAATTCTATAATTAATTTCATCAAAATAGAGGTATTACTCAAAAGAAATAATCAAAGCATGATAATTAATTTTCTTTACGACGAAAATAAAATCGACATTTTTCTTTTAATACATCCAGACATCATATCAATATCTTACGAATCGCTAATTTAATATCTAACCTAACTCTGCATGGGGAAAAAGCCCTTCCTTGGACGCTTTCCTTCCACGTACCACTATATAGCCCTCGAAAGTCTCACCAAGGTGAATAAAAGTTTATAGCTCCGATCAAAAAGCTAGGGAATGTAAGGATGGTTGTTTGAGTGGCTTAGAAAATATTTGAGATGAATGTAGTGTTGGTAATGCGTGTGAGTGATTATGACTTATTTTCCTCTACTGTAAGTTTAATCGTGTCCTAAGAAGGAGAGGTGTATGTGACTAATAAAGGAGGCATAAAGCTGATCAGAGAGAATGAATAATTCTCTTCATTGAGTTTAATTGCACACATGAATAAGGAATTAAATTGGAATAATGCCATTCAATGACCAACCGTTAAGAATTAATTGGCATTCATGTATTTATTCTTACTAGTTACACATTTGAATGGACACAATATAAATTAAATTTTATAAAATATAATTATAAAAATAGTAGTGTGAGTGATTAAATTTGACTTAGTCAAAATTGGCTTGGTCATTGTTCACTCTAAGACAAATATTTCTACGAGTTTTAATTAGTCAATAATAAAAATCCCAATAATAAATTATTTAATATGAAAATACTTTATCAAATAATTAAACATTCAAAGAATAATTATCTTACTATCGTCACACTAAATTAATAAAAGGATAAACAAAACTAATGATTTTAAATTAATTCTTTAAGACAAATATTTCTATGAATTTTACTTAGTCAATAATAAAAATCCAAATAATAAATTATTTAATATGAAAATACTTTATCAAATAATTAAACATCCAAAGAATAATTATCTTACTATCGTCACACTAAATTAATAAAAGGATAAACAAAACTAACGATTTTTAAATTAATTAATTAAAAAAAAAGGGTGTTACAGATTTTCCCCGATCCAGTTTTTTAGCTGCAACTTTGGTAGCTTTATTACCCTCCATCTTTTATAGTTTGCTAGCTTTATTACCCTCCAATTTTTGAGGTTTGGCGGCTTTATTTTGCTGTGCAGGTGGTTTATTTGATTGAATCTGAAAAAATGAGGTTAAATGTTAGTTTATTGAATCTGAAAAAATGACAAACCTTAGGGAATAAATTTGACAAACCTTTTCGGGCGATGTAATTGACTCGTTTCTGGGAATTTTTTTATCATTCCCTTTAGGCTTTTTCAGAATCTAAATATAAATGTGAAATTAAAGTTAGCAGCGGAAAAAAATCAGCAATTAAATATACATATCAATTAAACATACATTTCAATTAATTAAACATACCTTATCAAGGGCAACAAGATGTGTGGGCCATGCCACGTAACTACCAACTGCTTCGCCCAAAAACCTCATATCTGCATCATTGTCTGGTATAGGCAACGGTGCATTTGGTTCCAAAGCAATGTTAGGTGATACTTTGACATGGCCTGCAGGGATCGGTGTGTTGTGCAATACTTCTCCCGAAGTATTGTACAATGTTCCCTTTCCGACCTTCCGATGAGTAGGGGAGGATAAGTACATAACGTATGGAGTGACACCCTAAATCAGTGGTTAATACATAAGTATGGTTAATACATAAGTAATTACATAAGTAAGTAATTAATTACCTCGGGAAGAGTTTTGAGACCAATGTTGCAACTCGCATTTTCACTCTCCATTTGAAGCTGATCCGAGAGTTGCTTGTCTTTATTCGTCTTCACCAAGAGTGTCACTTGCTTTGATAGGAGTTTGAGCTTCTCTGATACTTCCTCATTGGATGGATTTTGACGCTTCTCTTGTGAAAATAGCTTTTAGGAGTTACGCCAAATCCTTTCCCCCTCACGCAACCGAAATATTCAGGAACATTAAACACTTTACCCAGAATGTCCCTGCAACTAGCTTTGTTGCCCTCTTTATTTTCCAAACTTTGTTCGATATTCTCCTAAAATACACAAATATTTTATTTTATACATTTTTCAAAATAATATTTTAGTGTAATATTTTAAAGAGTGAGATTTTTTGACGATTTTACACGTATATGCGTGTACGCAATTAATTTGATATTTTACAACTCAATTGATTAATGTTAAGTGTCCACATAGTTATATTTCAATTATTTACAACTATTTTCTATTTTTACTTATTTATTTTATAAATAACGATTTTGAGATAATAGTAATATTTTGTTTGATTTTCTTTATTTTTATATAATTATTATGATATTGTAATTTTATATATATTTATTATGATTTAGTAACTAATATAAAGTGTTGATGTTGTAATACCTAATTTATTATTATTATTATTATTATAATATATGTGTTTGATATTTGATAATCTTTCGTGTTACCTTGAAATTTATCTAAACTATTAGTAATAAAAACAATTTTGTTTATTCTTCCTTCTAATCACATAAATAAAGTAATAATAAACAAATAAGTAAAAAGAAACTAAAAACACCACTCTTTAGCGGTACCTTTTTATGAGACTCCGGGGCACTGTTACCCTAGTTAATCTATAGTTGGAAAATATTCACATATATATAGATAGCTAAAATCAAAGTTATTACTGCCGCAAGAAACCTTCCTTTCGTGATTACGCCTGCCGCACCAAACGTTCCTTTCCAATTTCTCCAACAAGCCAATCATAATCATAGCTCCATACACCGATCATTGTCTCTCGGTGGTGATTTTGTCGACTACTACTATCGGATTAAATAATCAAGCATATATTTTCTTTTTACAGGATTTTTCATCTTCTCCGGTTAGTTTCTTGTCATTTTTAAATTATTTACGAATAATCACTGTATTGCCATTGTTATTTAGGTTTTGATTTTCAATCATATAATTCATCGTCTTTTCTGTTTTAGTTGATTTTCTTTTCTTTTTTTACAATCATGATTAATATTAATGATTTTTTTTGTTTGAATATTAACCATTTATAGAATGAATTTTTGATCTCAAGAAGAAGGTGTTTTGAACGAAATTGTAAATTGTCTCTAAAATAGCCTAATTGTTCCCTGTGTTCTTACAAGTAGTAGAATTGTAAACATTATACTGAAATTAATTTGGTCAATTTAACTGAATAGCTAAATTTATTAATATTAAAATCTTATATAATATAATTTTGTTAGGAAATTCTAAGTGCCATGCGTTTCAATTCTCCTTTAAACGAATAAAGCAAATATATGTTATATCATATAAAAGAAAAACATAATCTTATAATTTTCCTATTTTAATTTGAAGATAGCATATACTATATATCAACAATAATGAATCTACTTTTATTGTACATCTAGTAGCCTTGTTATTTATATATTACTACATTACTGTGAAATCAAAACTGTACAAACTGTATGTCTTTAGCAATGCATAATTATGTTTTTTTTTTTAGATATTGTTTGTATAGATATAACCATAAGCATTCATAGTATTAAATATATATATATATTGAAATGAAGTTGTAAATAGTAAACAATTCATTTAATTATCGTACTAAATGATTAATTTGTATTTGGTTATTGTGTTATTTTATTTCTTTTGTGAACTATTAGAGACGGTGGTTGGTGAAGACGCGACACATTAAATTAGTAGATCGTCATTGTTGGGAAAAATCTTCAATCAAGGTAAGGGGTGAGAGAGCGTTTGAATTCATGAGTATAATATACTGTGAGATGAACGAGAAACCGTATTTCCCAATGATTCATCCGGGGCTTGCTACGTACGGCAGTAGCCCTTTGAGAGATAAATTGATTAATTTGAA
>NC_021162.2:23032565-23040388 GCF_000331145.2 Cicer arietinum | reverse complement strand
CCCCGCTCTGATAGGTGATACCGGGAATAAGGGTTGTAATTTGTATTTTACTTATTTATTTTGGAACGACTTTTTTATGAAAACAATATAAGTACTAGTAGGTTTTTAGAATTAAATCAAGTAATTATACTTAATTCAAGCTTATTGAGATTACACTATGGAGTAATGAAGTTAAAGTGTTCCTTTTGATTTTTGAGAAACGTGATATCCTAAATTAAAAATTAAGTTTTTATTTTCTTGGAAACATATTTTTATTTATCCGCTGCAAATTTTATAGAAATATGATATAAATTACTATATATATTATTTTGGGATTTAGGGTGTCACATTAGTGGTATCAGAGCAGGTCTGTCCAATCAGGCCGAGTGGGTCGAATGTCGATTATGTGTTACGAATGCCAGTCGTGTCAATTGTGTTTTCTTGTGTAGTAATTATTTTCACTATGATGGTTTTCCCGTTATATAATTGTGTTAATGATTATATGCTTTTGTATTATTATACATATTTTCGAGATTACTAATTAACTGTTTATTAATTGCTTACTTTGATTGTATTATGAATCCTAAATTCCTACTTAAGTGAGTAAGTAAACCATAAAATCACTTGTTAAGGTTTGAGTTAATTTTAATTGTTGACAAGATTATGTTAGTTACTTGTTGCTTATTGCTTGCCTACCTAACTATGATTTTTGCACTCTTGTTTTATATAAATAGTTGGAAATAAATTTTTTGATTGGCCAGCTGTATATTTCACCCTTAATCAATTTTAAATAATTAGTTTTGATATGTATATGTTTAAAGTGTTTGATCTAATAGCTAATTGATTTTCGTATGAATTATATGTTTAAAAATTTAAGTATTGACTTTTACTAGGTACAAATTATTATTATTTTGTTGAAACTCAATTTAGGGAAAAAAAAGATGTTGTTCTAAACTTTGAGTTAGATAGGAAATATGTCTCTTACGTTTAAAGTTTTAATTTTGACTAAAAAAATTCTTATTTTTATTTTATGTTGGCTTGTGTTAAGA
Organism: Cicer arietinum; assembly: GCF_000331145.2. NCBI lineage: Eukaryota > Viridiplantae > Streptophyta > Magnoliopsida > Fabales > Fabaceae > Cicer > Cicer arietinum. The sequence goes on along the minus strand of NC_021162.2, from coordinate 23,039,360 downwards.
AAAAAATCGATTTTAAATCGTGAATGTTAACTTTAAATCACTTGAAAGTGTTGATGGTTGTATCTAGATGAGTAGAGTTTTGATATTGGTTTTGAAAACAATTTAAAATGTTCGTCATGATTTAGATAGTATGAAATTCATATTATTAGCAATAGTAATTCTTGAATATTAGAGGTTGGTAGAACTTAAAAATTTTAAAAAATGACACTCTGAAGGAGTTAAAGTTTAGTTATTTTATATGATGAAAATAACTTTTGTTTGAGTTACTCTTAATTATTTTAAAGAAATTAAATTGAGTTGAATTTTTGTTGATTTATAAATTAACATTAATTCTATGCTACTGATTTTATTTAATGTTTAAAACAATTTAAAATTTACAGCATGTTTTACTCTGTCTTGGTTTAGGGGTCTGGTGTAAATATTGAATCCTGAAGGTGTTGGGATAGTTATTTGAAATGATTGATTTTTTTTATTATGATATTATGAACTCATTAGAGTTTGACTCGATGTTAGAGTTTTAGAGTTTAAGAACTCTTCAGTGATTTACAATAGTACTAACGATAAAATGTATATTAATTGAGAAAGAGAAGTAAAAAGAAGGAAAAAAAAAACAAAGTTTTTAAAAATTTTCCAAACAGCGAAATTGTTTTTGAAAAGTTATCTAAATTTTGGATTCTATAATTGATGTATTTTACAAGTAGATTTTATTTATTTATTATGAATTAACCTAACAAAATGGTATGCATTAGATTGGTATGTGTAGAGTGCATCATGTAGATTGATATGTGTAGAGTGAATCATGTAGATTGGTATGCGCATAGAAACTAAAATTTATTTTATCAATTTTTTTATTAATTATAAAATTGCAATTTTTATGTGAGACTCAATTTTTAAGATTAGAAAAGAACTCCAAAATCTTTAAAATTGATGGTGTGTTATGTTTTGGACCAATTTTGTGGCTTGATAGAAACTGGGGGATGTATCTATAAGCATGTTAAGTAGTTAGTGTGAGAGGAGGCTACTATTTTGTAGATTTATGAATTAGTATAATTCATTATCATTATCATATCTCTTATGTTTTGTGTCATGTGCACTACTTTAATGTATATAGATATACAATTTTTTTTTGTAAGTTTGATAAAATAAGAAAATAAATTGGAACTATTTTGGAAGTGTTAAATAATTGTAAAATTTTCTATCTATCTATATATAGTTTAAATTTTATTTCAAAATATAAGTTGAAAATAATAATTTTTACAGTGATGAACTATTTAAAAATGTGTTTTTGATGATTAAAATATGAATAAATTTTTAGAAATCTTATAGATTTTAAAAATATCCGTGATTTATTTTATTTGTATTGTAGTTAGAAATGTGATTTATCGTAGTTGTTTTTATTTAGACTTGAATTATTGAAAAATAATTTAAAGAAAAATTTGGAATTCTCAATGAATTATTTTTGGGTGCTAAATGGTTAGTGGTATTTTTTTAAATAATAATTTAAGTCTAGAAATTAATTTTTAGAATGATGTGTAACCTTGAAAGTGGTTTTTGCACTACGTGATTCAATTTGGTTTGATAATGTATTGTATCTTCTAGTAAATAATTATTTATCTTATCTTCTACTTGGAAAATATGTATATGCTTTCATTTGTTGTAACTTTTAAGTGATGGTTAACTCAGAAGAAAATTTAATCGTGATCAATTTGGAGCAGTTTGACCTCTAGAGAATATGTTTCATTTTTTGAATCCTCGTTTGAGTTATGAGATGAACGCAAAATCTTGGTGTTAATTTTTGGATTATTTATTTGAATGTGTATATGATTATTTAAATATTAAATTGTTCGTGTTTCAAGTGTTCTAATTGTTGGGAATTGGTGTATAGAGTTAGAGTAGTCGAGAGCATCTAAAAGTGAAATAGTTCTATATTTCTTCAATCGGATTATTGATTATATATTGATACTAGTGTCATTTCCTTGTTGTTGTAACTAGTTGTAAATTACCAATAAATTATTGTCAATGTGTAATTAAGTCAATTTTTAACTTGAAGTAAGGAGTAGGAGTTGCGGCGCCGCCTTCGCACTCCTGAACCACGTTAAAGATAGTTTTAATTATCCATATTTGAATTTGAATGATTGCAGTTATAGTTCCTTAAGTAGTTGACTACATGAGTAGAAGGGACTAGCTACCCCGATGACTCATCGTCAATAAAGAGACAACGATAACTCATTATTTTGTTAGAAGTGCCTTTTAATTTTATTTTTAAATAGTTAAAAAACATGTTCATTGCTTATATCAATTGAATGAATTTAATTATTAAATATATGTTATTAGGAAATAGTATCTCTATCATTAGTTTTTTTTTTCTCCTTGATTATATACAGAGTATGTTTTTATATAGTAACTGATTATAAATTATTATAATTAAGTTGTGAGATGTGTTTAATATTTTAAAAATTGCTCTCTTCGTCAGACCTAAATTAAATTTGTTGAATGTTTAGTGATAGGATTTAGATTTTATTTTAAAGAGTAAAACTAGTAATATTTGGTTTGAAAGAACTAGTTGAAATTGACAACATACTTGGAATGTGTTTCATTTAACCAAACTAAATGAACTACGTTATTATTGACAAAATCTATATATTATGTTTTATATGTAAATTACAGTGAGTAATTCTATGGTATTTTATTTCATAATTGAATGATAAATGTGATAGACATTTTATTTTTTAATTGAATGATAAATGTTGTGTGTTTAATTGATTTATTTTGTCATGTTAGTCTATCATGATATGTTAGTTTATTTTCTACATGTTGTGCTTAATTGGAGATTGAATGTCTTAAATATCGTTATAGACTAAGTTTGAATCTTGAGGGTGATAAGTTGGATATTAGTTCACTCACCTAAAATTTCGAGGACGAAATTCTTTAACAAGGGGAGAATTGTAACACCCCAAATTTTATAATAAACTACTTTATTAATTAAATAGAATTTTAAATAATTAATTTGATGACTAATATTATTTTAGAATATATGTTGATAAATTTCGTGGCTAATTTTCGTTATACGAATGCTTTCTATGATGTGTTAGTTTGATACATGTTATATTACATGAGGGATATAAATAATACATATTATATTTTGTTATTTTATATATTTAAAAAAAATAGTATTTTAGTGTAATATATATTTTAAAGAAAAAGATTTTATGCGATTTTCCGTGTATATACATGTACCCAATTAATTTAAGATTTTTATGTGCGTTTGACTTATGTTAAGTATGCAGATAGTTATATTTCAATTATTTATAACTATTTTCTATTTTTAATTATTTTTTTATAAATAATTATCTTGATATAAAATTGATATTGTGTTTGATTTCGTTTATATTTAAATACTTGTGTATGGTATTGTGATTTTATATATATTTATTATGATTTAGTAATTATATTCATAGGTGAAAGCGTCGAAATAAGGTAAGGGGTGAGAGCGTTTGAATTCATGAGTATAATATATTGTGAGATGAACGGGAAAATCGTATTTCCCAATGATTCATCCCGGGCTCGCTACGTACGACAGTAGCCCTTTGAGTGATAAATTAATTAATCTGCAAATAAGAAAATTGTGAGATTAAAATGTGAAACAGAAATATTTATAAGTGTTGATTGATTTAATTTCGTTAAATGTGTGATATTTTATATTATTGTGATATTTGATGTTATTGTGATATTTGATATCATTGTAATATTTGATTTCAAATGAATTTAGTGCATATGTTTGATTAAATGAGTTTATGTGAATGCAGTGTATAATGTAAGTTTATTTGATGATGATGTGTGATTTATAATATAAATCTATGATAAGTTTATGTGATGATAATGATGATGTTTGATTGATGATATTGATTCTATAAAATTGTGATGAGTTTATGTGATGAGATATGAATAATGATAGTGATATTGTGATGAGAATATTGAATTAACCTCATAGTTGATGAAATAATGGTTATTTCAAATTGTGTTTGAGATGATAGTTTTAATGGAGTATCATATACCAACGAGGGGAGAAAATAAATATTGTGAATTTGTGAAGTGGAGATTATTTTGTCATCATATAGGTAGGGCCTGACAAGACTAGTGATTCCGGGGAAGTACAACTGAATGAGCCTGATCGTGACGGTCTGCTGTCGAGCCTTAAGGCAAGAATGTTAGACCTTGGAGGTATTCGGGTGGGGAATTCCTAGGTGACTTGGAAGTCGCACTCCAAATGTCGGGAACTACCACACAACACACGTTTACCTCGAATGTCGCGTATATGTATCTCGGGTTGAGTTGAGGGGATCTATAAGGACAGGGCCAATTTGAATTGTCCGTCCACCGGGATGGTGGCATAGTATCAAGCCTCCTAACCAAGTACTTCAGAGTTAGAATGGTACCACATTGTGAAGTAGAGTCTAAGCTCATGCATAGCATTGCATTTACTTGTGATTGTTTTGTGGTGATTGATGTGTTTCAAAAGTAATAATAATTACTCTTAGATGATTTGATGCATATTATAATGAGATGATTATCTTACTTGAGTGAATTTGATGTTATAATATGATACTATTTACTTAAATATTTTGATATATCGTAATGTGATTATGATACGGTCTATTACGATTGTTGCGTGTTCTTCTTACTTATATTATACTATTAACATGATTTTGAAACTCACCTCCTTCGTTGTTTGTGTTTGACTGGCTTGGCCCTGCGTTTGGGAAATCGCAGTTGTTACAGGTTAATAAGTCTTGAAGTTCAAGTTTGGGAGGAACCCCGCTCTTGTAACACCCCGTTTATCAAAGCGATGGTGTATTTTTTTTTTCAAAAGAAATTAAAATAAAACAGAGAAATAAATAAGGTAACACCTTTGGATAAGTAATTAAGTCATTATAATTTTCAAGCAGCGGAAAAGCTCTCAAACCATGAATTCAAAATATTAACATAACAAAAGTAGTACAGTCTTCCAGTTTAAAAATAAACGCAACCCAAAGGAAAGACATCCGTTCCCTCTGTATCAACCTAGTCTGATCATTTTACAAAACAACTAAACACCCTGAGTGATCTCCACGCGCCCCGTGAGATCCTCCTAACGTAGCTACAGTCAAGCGTTCCCATCTCCATTCCCGTCCGTAGGGTACGAACCGGTAGGATCGTCCTGACTCTCATCTGAGGGCAAAGCCCAGATTTCCACAATAGTTGTAAAGGGTCACCAACCGAAAATAACAGTTAACACATAACATTTAAGTTTTAAATGCCCAAAATAATCTTTCAACTTAGCATGCAACTTAAAAGGGTTTCCATATGCCAAACATTCATAAACAAGGTTGAAAAATGAAGTTTTTAACAAAACAACACTGCTGTATTCGAATACAGCATCTCTGTATTCGAATACAAGGCTGTTTCAGCATTCAGCAGCAAAAAAAGCATGTCTGTATTCGACTACACTGTAAGTCAGTAGCAAAAACAACATGTCTGTATTCGAATACAACTTTCTGTATTCGAATACACATCAGACTGCAACAGGAAAACGACAAAAATCAGCAAAATTCAGCTTTCTAAAGGGTTTCGAAACCAATCAACACTTACACACAAATCCAAACAATCACACTTAGCAATTGTAGAGCAATCACCACGACATCTTGAGTTTCGAAGTTGTTTTGCAATCAATCACACTTACAAACAATTCCAAAACATCCACACTTGGCAATTATAACACAATCACCACGACAACATAAGTTTCGAAATGGTATTGCAATCAAACATGTTATCACCAAATTCCATAACCTACACTTAACACTTATAACACAATACTACACAGACAAAATGAACCAACAATTAACAATTTAACAGGGTGTAGTCTCTCACGGACAAACACCTGTGCAGTCTCTCACGGACAAACACAACTCACAAAGAAACGTAAGTCGTAAACGTACTACCTATCACGGGTCCGTACTATTTACCGAGGTGCCACCTATCACGGGTCTGCACAACTTACCAAACGTAAATCGTAAACGTACTGCCTATCACGGGCCCGTACTGTTTACCAAGGTGCCACCTATCGCAGGTCTGCACGATTTACCAAAATACACATAAGTAAACAAGACATTAAGAGATTCCCCATTCTTAATTCTCATTTAACTTAAACAAGGGTGTAGTCTCTCACGGACAAACCCCTGTGCAGTCTCTCACGGACAAACACAATCCACCAAGGAACGTAAGTCGTAAACGTACTACCTATCACGGGTCCGTACTGTTTACCGAGGTGCCACCTATCACGGGTCTGCACAACTTACCAAACGTAAATCGTAAACGTACTGCCTATCACGGGCCCGTACCGTTTACCAAGGTGCCACCTATCACGGGTCTGCACAACTTACCAAACGTAAATCGTAAACGTACTGCCTATCACGGGCCCGTACCGTTTACCAAGGTGCCACCTATCACGGGTCTGCACGATTTACCAAAACACACATAAGTAAACGAGACATTAAGAGATTCCCCATTCTTAATTCTCATCTAACTTAAACCAGGGCGTAGTCTCTCACGGACAAACCCCTGCGCAGTCTCTCACGGACAAACGCAATTCCCGCAGGAACGTAAGTCGTAAACGTACTACCTATCACGATTCCGTACTGTTTACCAAGGTGCCACCTATCACGGGTCTGCACGATTTACCAAAACACACATAAGTAAACAAGACATTAAGAGATTCCCAATTCTTAATACTCATTTACTGAAACGATTTTCAAAAAC
>NC_021162.2:23030118-23030762 GCF_000331145.2 Cicer arietinum | reverse complement strand
AAATCCGGTAAAAATCTCCGCTCGCAACGTCGCCTCCAAGTTTGTCCCCTAGCAGGTAGTGAGCAACTTTCCCTTCTAACTCTTCGCGAAACGAAGCTTAGATCTAGATGAAACGGAGAGGTTTGTGTTTGAATCCCTTAATACCGTTTTTCTTTGTTTTCGAATCAAAGAGGAAGAGTGGAGTTGAGAAATCCTTGTTCTATCACCCACCCAACCTTGGGTTTCTAATCTTGAAGAAAGGAAGCGAAGAAAAACGAAAATGGAGGAAGGAGGGAGAATGGGTTCTCGCGCAGGGAGGGAGAGGAAGATGGAAAATTCTGGTTTTCTTTCCTTTCTCTTTCTTTCCTTTGTTTTTCCTTTCTTCCTTTTTCCTTCTTTCCTTTATATAACCTTTTCTTTTCCTTTTCCTTCCTTCTAATTTCCTTTCTTTCTATGCTCTCCAAACAAACATATATACATAAATGTATATATATATCTTAATTGTAACTTAACAAATATCTTCATATTCATTAAAATTACCATTTCACCCGTAACGCATAAAATTCTTCGTAAAAGATTCACCGCATTTAATTCAATTTATTTATCAACGAGTAATTCTAATCGGCATCAAAGTAACTTTTTGATTATATAAACTCCAAAATATT
>NC_021162.2:23024713-23030062 GCF_000331145.2 Cicer arietinum | reverse complement strand
AAAGTGTACTTTAAAATTATGGGTCTTACATTACTACCCCCCTAAAATTAGTTTCGTCCTCGAAACTATGCGTCGATAAATAGCTCTTGGTGTTGTTATCTCATCTTGCTCTCCAGGTCCCAAGTCGCATCTCCAGTAATTGGGTTCTAAATTACCTTGACCAATGAAACATCCTTGGTCCTCAATCGCTTAATCTTGCTGTCATCAATTCTCACGGGTGGTACTTCGAATGACAAGTTACCCTTCAGTTGGTTTGTGTCTGGTTCGATCACATGAGATGGATCTGCAAGATATTTCCTCAACTTTGACACATGAAACACGTCATGAATATTGGACAGTATCGGAGGCAATGCAACCCGATAAGCAACAGGCCCAATTCGTGCAGAAATCTGATATGGTCCAATGAATTTCAGAGTCAACTTCTTCGATTTCAAGGTCTACCTACTCCAGTAGTGGGTGTGACTCTCAGAAATACGTGGTCACCATGTTCGAATTCTAAAAGTCTGTGACGCTTGTCCGCGTAACTCTTCTGACGATCTTGTGAAGTCTTCATTTTGTCCTTGATTTTCCTTACCTTAGCTGTAGTCGGTTGCACCATCTCTGGTCCGACAATCATATTTTCACCGCCCTTATACCAACACAAGGGCGTTTGACACTTGCGCCCATATAAAGCCTCATATGGTGCCATTCCAATACTTGTGTGGGAACTATTGTTGTAGGTGAACTCAATCGTAGTTTCATTCCCAAGGCTTCGTGCAATGATCCCCAAAAATGTGATGTGAACTTCAGATCACGGTCTGATACAACACCCGATGGTACTCCGTGTAATCTCTAAAGGTTGCAACACCCCAGCAGGTCGCTGATGTTCCACCTTATACGGAACATCGATCTAGTACCAAACCTAAACACTATGTATGACACCGACACATTGAGTACAATGTATCATTACCTAATGATAGGGCTTCCCATCCATACCAAGAATGATCTTGGGTTAATGTAGAGGTAAACAAATCAGATTAATCGAGAAGTCCCTATTCTGAATAGTTATTTGACAATGTAAACATGCATAATTTACTGTCAAAGTCTTAGCAGTAAAGTAGACGCGGACAACTTCAAACGATATACATAATCCATAGCAATGAAGGAATGGGTTGCCCCCGAATCAGAAAGTGTAGTTAGGAGGTTACCTGTAATCGCACAGTCATATTGAATCAGATCGCTAGATAAATTTCCAACTTCAGTGCCGACGCAATACACCTGTCCTCTAGCAGTAGGAAGAGTAATCCTAGCTACATCCACCATTGGTTCCACCTTCGGAGCCTTGCAATTCTTTGCAAAGTGCCCTGGTTTATGGCAATTGTAGCAAGTAGTACTGTTAAAGGTACAAGCATAAGCATAATGTCCCTCTTCTCCACATCGGAAACATCGTATACCTTGTCCCACTTGTCTCCCAAAGTCTTGGTTCCCTGGGTTATTCTGTCCCCCGTTGTTATCATGTGGTCGATTATAAGGTTTAGCGACTTGTTTTCCCTTGTTCTGATACTTCGCCCGACTAGGTCCTCCTGAGTTAAAATTCCCTCCTCGGCTAGCTCTCTTATTCTTCATATCCTCAACTTCTCTACATTTTTCCACAAGAACCTGGAAACATTGAATTCCCAAGGGTAAGACAAAGTCTTGAATCTCATACTTTAGTCCGTCTTGGAAACGATGACACAAGAATGACTCGTCAATCTCTTCACGGAAAAATCTGAAATGCCTTGATAGTGATTCAAACTTAGCAGCATATTCGCCCACGGTCATGTTCCCCTGATGTAGTTTCAGGAAATCATCACCCAGTCTAGTCCTGGTACTCATCGGGAAGTATTTGTCGAAAAACTTCCCTTTGAAAGATTCCCAGTTCACCTCCTCGTGAGCTGATCTCATCAACAACCTTGTACTCCTCCACCAGTACTCAGCATCTCCTAGTAGCATATAAGTGGCATAGTTGACCCTCACTCCCGCCTGACAGTTAATCATTTCGAAGATCTTCTCCACTTCTTGGATCCATTGATTTGCTTTCTCTGAATTCTCAGTCCCCTCAAACTTGGGAGGATTGTAACGACGAAAGTCTTTTAATCCTCTTGACTCTGCAGCACGGATCTCTCTTCCCCTCTTTTCGAGATCACGTTGAGTCTTGGCAGCAGTCTGTGCAGCAACAGAAGCAGCCATGTTATTCATAGCCTCCGCCATTCGATCATTCCTACTGGCATTGGTTCTCGGAACGTCATTCCTCCTTGGCAGCATGGTTTCCCTATAAAACCATCATCAAGTAGAGTCTTAACACTACTTCAATAATTCATTAAAATTTTCAAGCAGCGGAAAAGCTCTCAAACCATGAATTCAAAATATTAACATAACAAAAGTAGTACAGTCTTCCAGTTTAAAAATAAACGCAACCCAAAGGAAAGACATTCGTTCCCTCTGTATCAACCTAGGCTAATCATTTTACAAAACAACTAAACACCCTGAGTGATCTCCGCGCACCCCGTGAGATCCTCCTAACGTAGCTGCAGTCAAGCGTTCCCATCTCCATTCCCGTCCGTAGGGTACGAACCGGTAGGATCGTCCTGGCTCTCATCTGAGGGCAAAGCCAAGATTTCCACAATAGTTGTAAAGGGTCACCAACCGAAAATAACAGTTAACACAAAACATTTAAGTTTTAAATGCACAAAATAATCTTTCAACTTAGCATGCACCTTAAAAGGGTTTCCATATGCCAAACATTCATAAACAAGGTTGAAAATTGAAGTTTTTAACAAAACAACACTTTTGTATTCGAATACAGCATCTCTGTATTCGAATACAAGGTTGTTTCAGCATTCAGCAGCAAAAACAGCATGTCTGTATTCGAATACAACAGTCTGTATTCGAATACAACAGTCTGTATTCGACTACATTGTAAGTCAGTAGCAAAAACAGCATGTCTGTATTCGAAGACAGCTGTCTGTATTCGAATACACATCAGACAGCAACAGGAAAACAGCAAAATTCAGCTTTTTAAAGGGTTTCGAAACCAATCAACACTTACACACAAATCCAAACAATCACAATTAGCAATTATAGAGCAATCACCACGACATCTTGAGTTTCGAAATAGTTTTGCAATCAATCACACTTACAAACAATTCCAAAACATCCACACTTGGCAATTATAACACAATCACCACGACAACATAAGTTTCGAAATGGTATTGCAATCAAACATGTTATCACCAAATTCCATAACATACACTTAACACTTATAACACAATACTACGCAGACAAAATGAACCAACAATCCAAAACATACACTTAACAATTATAACACAATACTACACAGACAAAATGAACCAACAATTCACAATTTAACAGGGTGTAGTCTCTCACGGACAAACACCTGTGCAGTCTCTCACGGACAAACACAACTCACCAAGAAACGTAAGTCGTAAACGTACCACCTATCACGGGTCAGTACTGTTTACCGAGGTGCCACCTATCACGGGCCAGCACAACTTACCCAACGTAAATCGTAAACGTACTGCCTATCACGGGCCCGTACCGTTTACCAAGGTGCCACCTATCGCGGGTCAGCACGATTTACCAAAACACACATAAGTAAACAAGACATTAAGAGATTCCCCATTCTTAATTCTCATCTAACTTAAACCAGGGCGTAGTCTCTCACGGACAAACCCCTCTGCAGTCTCTCACGGACAAACACAATTCACCAAGAAACGTAAGTCGTAAACGTACCACCTATCACGGGTCAGTACAGTTTACCGAGGTGCCACCTATCACGGGTCAGCACAACTTACCAAACGTAAATCGTAAACGTACTGCCTATCACGGGCCCGTACCGTTTACCAAGGTGCAACCTATCGCAGGTCAGCACGATTTACCAAAACACACATAAGTAAACGAGACATTAAGAGATTCCCCATTCTTAACGCCCAATTAACTTAAACGATTTTCAAAAACAAATATTAAGTAACCGAGACATTAAGAGATTCCCCATTCTTAACGCCCAGTTAACTTAAACGATTTTCAAAAAACAAATATTAAGTAACCGAGACATTAAGAGATTCCCCATTCTTAACGCCCAGTTAACTTAAACGATTTTCAAAAAACAAATATTAAGTAACCGAGACATTAAGAGATTCCCCATTCTTAACGCCCAGTTAACTTAAACGATTTTCAAAAAACAAATATTAAGTAACCGAGACATTAAGAGATTCCCCATTCTTAACGCCCAGTTAACTTAAACGATTTTCAAAAAACAAATATTAAGTAACCGAGACATTAAGAGATTCCCCATTCTTAACGCCCAGTTAACTTAAACGATTTTCAAAAAACAAATATTAAGTAACCGAGACATTAAGAGATTCCCCATTCTTAACGCCCAGTTAACTTAAACGATTTTCAAAAAACAAATATTAAGTAACCGAGACATTAAGAGATTCCCCATTCTTAACGCCCAGTTAACTTAAACGATTTTCAAAAAAACAAATATTAAGTAACCGAGACATTAAGAGATTCCCCATTCTTAACGCCCAGTTAACTTAAACGATTTTCAAAAAAACAAATATTAAGTAACCGAGACATTAAGAGATTCCCCATTCTTAACGCCCAGTTAACTTAACAATTTTCAAAACAAAATATTAAGTAACCGAGACATTAAGAGATTCCCCATTCTTAACGCCCAGTTAACTTAACAATTTTCAAAACAAAATATTAAGTAACCGAGACATTAAGAGATTCCCCATTCTTAACGCCCAGTTAACTTAAACGATTTTCAAAACAAAATATTAAGTAACCGAGACATTAAGAGATTCCCCATTCTTAACGCCCAGTTAACTTAAACGATTTTCAAAACAAAATATTAAGTAACCGAGACATTAAGAGATTCCCCATTCTTAACGCCCAGTTAACTTAAACGATTTTCAAAACAAAATATTAAGTAACCGAGACATTAAGAGATTCCCCATTCTTAACGCCCAGTTAACTTAAACGATTTTCAAAACAAAATATTAAGTAACCGAGACATTAAGAGATTCCCCATTCTTAACGCCCAGTTAACTTAACAATTTTCAAAACAAAATATTAAGTAACCGAGACATTAAGAGATTCCCCATTCTTAACGCCCAGTTAACTTAAACGATTTTCAAAACAAAATATTAAGTAACCGAGACATTAAGAGATTCCCCATTCTTAACGCCCAGTTAACTTAAACGATTTTCAAAAACAAATATTAAGTAACCGAGACATTAAGAGATTCCCCATTCTTAACGCCCAGTTAACTTAAACGATTTTCAAAAAAAAATATTAAGTAAC
>NC_021162.2:23021887-23023784 GCF_000331145.2 Cicer arietinum | reverse complement strand
ATAATATAAATTCCTTCATTATATAAAAGTGATGTTTAATTACTTACAAGTTTTTGCTCTAGACGTGCATATCCCATACGTGATTTTTTGTATGGGTGCGTCGGATTTCTCGCCCTCTCGCGATTTGCCTTACTTATATTCTATATAAAAAATAACAATCGTGTAAAAATTTAAAATACGCTATGAATATGAATAATAAAACACAAATGCTAATAAATTAATCACTTACTACAAACGCGGGGTCGGAACGTTTTGATACAAATGCACTCCATTCTTTATTTGATATATAATGTTTATATATTCTTGGAGCTTCTGCATTCATATTTCTCTCACTATCTTTTAGATAGAAATTTGAGAGGTGAGATCTAAAACCCCGATGTATTTTCCCGGCAACTCTCAAGACGTAATTCTTTCTCACCTCATCAAGAACAAAAGCAGTGTGCAAACGAAATAAAGATATAGTTTGAGTAAAGTATTTCAATGGAAAAAATTATAAATGAAAATAGAGTGGATCAAAAAAGTTAGCTGTATATCATTTCACATTATATCTTTGGCATCCTTCAACGCCTTATCTCTCCAGTCATCGATTGTAATGGGGATATTTTGACGAAAAACAGCCCCACTGTAACTTACAAACATGGAGCTGTTGGGATCGATTGGCTGACCACTTTCATTCTATCCAACCTAATAAACTCATATAGTAAGTACATGCTTTCAAAAATGATAAAAAATAAATAGCAAACAGAGTATAGTATACCTCAAATTTTATCCCATTGCTCCTTGCTTTTATGACCTTTTGCATTATGGTTGCACCATGTTTGACTTTATTTTCGTAAGTCTTGGTGTTGACAACTTCCTCATTTTGACAACCCAAAGCCTTGTTAGAATCCATTTATCTACAACAAGTTCAACATGCAGTTCAGTATAACTTCAACAAGTTCACCATGCAGTAGTCTAAGTACGTATCAATATAAGTTCAACATGCATTTTAGTGATAACAAAAAATTAATAACATCAATACATGAATAGTGAGACGAAATATGTAGGGTTCGTAGGAGAAATGCGCAGAAATACGGTTCGGAGAAACTGAAGTATGGTTTGAAGAAATACGTAATGAGGGTTATGTATTTCAATGAAAAGAGATGGTTTGTAATGGTAGAGATGATCGTGGATGGAAATAAGGTTAAAAATGAGAGAGATGATCGTGGAAATATGGTTCGTAATGGAAGAGATGATAGGGTTTGAAAAGGAAGAGAAGAACGATGAAGAAGAGATGATATTGAAGTTTATGTAATGAAGAGGAAACTGAAGCGGTTTACTGTTATATATAAAACCCTATTACAACCCTTTTTTAGAAGCCTTTTACAGCGCTTGTTGGAAAAGCGCTCTAAAAGACCTAACCTTTTAAAGCGCTTGTTGTAAACGCGCTCTTAAAGACCTAAGTCTTTTACAGCGCTTTTACAAATAAGCGCTCTAAAAAGCCTCCTTGTTTTATTTTTAAAAGGCTTTTCTACAACGCTTGTAGAATAAGCGCTGTAAAAGACCTCTTTGTTTTCTTATGTTATATGACTGTGTTTTTTAAAGGCCTTTTACAACGCTTTTTCAAATAAGCGCTCTAAAAGGCCTCCTTATTTTATTTTTAAAAGGCTCTTTTACAAAGCTTGTAGAGTAAGCGCTGTAAAAGGCCTCTTGGTTTTCTTATGTTATATGACTGCTTTTTTGAAAGGCCTTTTACAGCGCTTTTTCAAATAAGCGCTCTAAAAGGCCTCCTTATTTTATTTTTCAATGGCTCTTTTACAGCGCTTATTCTATAAGCGCTGTAAAAGACCTCTTTGTTTTCTTATGTTATATGACTGTTTTTTTAAAGGACCTTTTACAACGCTTTTTCAAATAAGCA